>NC_044359.1:19530473-19562973 GCF_007364275.1 Archocentrus centrarchus
GGGGAATATACACTATATGGAAAACAGTACTTGGCCACACCTCTTAATCTTTCAACTAGACATTTTCAGTCCCATTGGCACTCAGTAACTGCAGTTAACTCCTCTGACATTAACATCAGCACTGTTGCACTGGGAGTTTCCATGACTGAGCAGCTCTTGTAAATGTAATCTATGTGACCCTGTACTTTTGTCCATACAGTCTACTTGGACTTCTTTGTCTACTACTGACTAAGAGATAAAGTTTTGGGTTCCTAGACTGGTCCTAGACTAAAGACTCTCACTTTTACAAACACATTTGCTCATAGATCAGGTTTCTTCTTAATTGTAATATTCTACATACACTATATTGCCAAAAGTATTCATTCATTGAAATCAATTCATTGAAATCAAATCATTGAAATCAGATGTTCCAATCACTTCCATGGCCACAGGTGTATACATCAAGCACCTAGGCATGCAGACTGCTTCTACAAACATTTGTGAAAGAATGGGTCGCTCTCAGGAGCTCAGTGAATTCCAGTGTGGTACCGTGATAGGATGCCAGTCCAGTTGTGAAATTTACTTGCTACTAAATATTCCACCGTTAACTGTTAGTGATATTATAACAAAGTGGAAGTGATTAGGAATGACAGCAACTCAGTCATGAAGTGGTCAGCCACATAAAATGACAGAGCGGGGTCAGCAGATGCTGAGGCGCTAATGCCCAGAGATTGCCAACTTTCTGCAGTCAATCCCTACAGACCTCCAAACTTCATGTGGTCTTCAGATTAGCTCAAGAACAGCACATAGAGAGCTTCATGGAATGGATTTCCATGGCCGAGCAGCTGCATCCAAGCCTTACAATACCAAGGACAATGCAAAGTGTCAGATGCAGTGGTGTAAAGCACACGCCACTGGACTCTAGAGCAGTGGAGACGTGTTTTCTGGAGTGACAAATCACACTTCTCTGTGTGGCAATCCGATAGGCGAGTCTGGGTTTGGTGGTTGCCAGGAGAACAAATACATTTGGCAATATAGTGTATCTGCTCTATGATTTTGGCTGATTTTATTTTCATATTCAGTTTTTAAGTGTTGATATCAACTCTAAGTAAATTATTAATTAGTAAATTGCTCATGGTGTGATTGCAGTATTTTCTTCCCTTAGATATTGGAAATCGAATCACTGAGCTGAGCAAAGTGGTCATCAGGATGCACAATGATATGAAAATCACCCATCAATATGTGATGGATGATGGAGACAGTACAAGTGATGCACCGACCAAGCATGGCTCCTCTGTACTGGGAAAATACATCATTGGTGCCAAGAACAATTTCAGAGGTTTTAACAGCAGACAAGATGACAAAAATGCATCTCTTAAGGTGATAGTGCACAGCAAAGAGGAAGAGGTGGAGAAAGAAAAGCTTGATTCAGAAGCACAGATGGAATCAGACATACAACAGAATCAGGTGGGGGAATTTAAAGAAGAGGGGTCGAAGCAGGTTACAGACTGTGATGTAGTGAAAATGGAGGAAGGCCAAGCTCAAGTTGAGCAAGAGGAAAATAAGGAAATCGAGGCAGAAGAGCAGGAGGAAGCTGACAAAAATGCAAGTAGTATAAATGAAGTGAAACAGGAGAAGACAGAAGGAAGCAGTTTTACCATTAAAATTGAGGCCACAGATGAAGAGGCAGAAAAAATAAGCGAAGGGGAGATAAACACAGAGGAACCGGTGACTGAGGAACACCCCAAAGTAACCTTTGCACATGCCGAGAGCATCAAAGTAAGCGACAAAAAGATAGAAACAAAAAAAATACTCAGCAAATTTGAAGAAATTGAGCTGCAAGAAAAAAAAGCAGCACAACCAAGCTGGATGAAGGATAGAAAGCCTGAGCATAATGTAGCAGAGAAACCTCATGATGGGAAAAGCAATGAAAAACCTGAAGCCAAGAAAATTATTCCCTCACCTACAGGAAGCAGCAGCTCCCACGACACGGGCTTTGGTTCCCAAGAAGAGGAAGGATTGACGGCTTGCCAATGAGTGACTTTTGAGGTGACCTTGCTAACTTACAGGATATACAGGATATTTTGCATTGTCTAAAAAAAAATTCGATTTCATGCATTAATCTTTAGATTGTCAAACATTAGTCATATTGTGAGGTTAAGAATGAAAACTGCAAACTTCTGAGGCTTGCTAGCAATGCTTTTGGGCTTCTCATACCTTAGAAAATCCCTTATTGCTATTTCAAAAGCTCCTCGAAATGTGGTGCAGGCTAAACAAAGTATAGTTCAAAGTGTTAATAAATGAGCTTTAAGGATGTTTGAGTGCAGATATTTGTGTAGCGTCAGTAGCTCTCTGGATAAGTTGTATGCACAACCTTGTGATAAGTTAAAGTGTTTTCTCTCCTAAACCCAGAAGCTTCTGCTTCCTTCTAGCAAGATAATTTCATTCACTTGTCAAGCAACGTTATGTATCATCAGAAAAATAGCCTAGCATTAAGGTTTTCCATTCTAAAATCATTGAAATAAACATCCCTGCTCTCTTTAACAGTGTTGCCTCCTTCCTCTCAACAGGCAGCTGACCTATACTTGTTGCTACATTGTGACAGTGCAGGTCTCAGCTTGCTTTACACATATTTCTCCCATGTGGTCTCATGCAGGAACACAACAGCTCATTAATTCATCACCTGCAGCCTCATCTGCCCCATGGCACAAATCCAGACTTGTCCGCTGGAAAAACACCTTGGCACATGACTTTTTCTATTTCTACTTTAATTTTAGGAGTTTTAAGTTCCCGTCAGCCCACTTAAGTCCAGCACGGTTGTCCAATGGTTTTCAACATCTTGTACTAGAATAACTCAAAATGCATGCAGTATTTTTTGACAATAATTACACTTAACCTGAGAACATTGCATTATGTTTTATTTTCCATTCATTTAAAATGCAGGTCAACCTGAAATTCATTAATGTGACCCAAGTATTACAAAAATGACATTAAAGACAAATATGAATTCATTAAAATCTATTCATTCTATACAAAATATGAATGCAACATACACTTCATGATGTAAAAAAAAAATTCAGCAAATATTAAATAGAAAACTGCAAATATTTGGAATCTGAAGAAAATGGCATATGTATACAGATAAAAAGCACCAAAGGTTTCAAGAACAGAGGTTGTTTAGGAGTATGATTGAGTAGTAAAGTTCCATTAAGAACCACACATCAGGCATTCATCTTTGTTTGCTAAGGAACAGACCATGGCTGCAGTGTTGCGCTCTTTAGTCTCCTCCTCCACGCTCTTAGCTGATTGGGCCTCCTTCAGTTTCTCTTTGTTCAGGGTGAACTGAATGGGGTTGGCAGCAGGCTTCGTCCGCAGGTAGTACATGCCAGTTTTCAGGCCCTGAGGGAAACATTTTTAAAAGCTTTCAGACACTGTTTCTCACCACTGCAGCATATTTTTCCGTTTATGCCTCAAGCATGAATCCTTTGGTCCTGACTTACCAGCTTCCAACCATAGAAGTGCATGCTGGACAGTTTGCCATAGTTTGGCTCAGCAATATGAATGTTAAGGGATTGGCTCTGGTCAATGTAGGCACCACGATCTGCTGCCATCTTGAGGACAGTCTTCTGGGAGATTTCCCACACAGTTTTATACAGCTGCTTCAGATCATCAGGGATCGCTTCGATATTCTGAGGAGATGTCAGACAAGTTTACACTGTGTTTGTTCTCCAAAAGTGAAGTTAGGTTTAATTATAGGAACAATTAAACAGTGAATCACAAATAATTGAATCAGTTCAGATTTTATATCCAGCCTTTTACCTGGACAGACCCATTATGAGCTATAAGCTGGTTCTTCATTTCCTCATTCCACAGCCCTCTTTCTGTGAGGTCTTTCAGAAGGTGTGGATTCACAATCTATAGGACATGTAAAAAAAAAAAAAAAAGAAAAAACATAGCAGCACGTTCTTTGCTGTGTACGTGATTTTTGGACACAGAAAAGCAGATGCACTTGGCACTCACCTGGAACTCTCCTGAAAGCACCCTGCGGGTGTAGATGTTGCTGGTGTATGCCTCAATGGACTCATTGTTGCCCAGGATCTGGGCAGTGGAAGCTGTGGGCATTGGGGCCAAAAGGAGACTATTCCTCACACCATGCCTGAAGATGCACAAGATTAGAGCAGGAGTAAGACCTACAGCCTCCACATACAGTTAATGTGAGTTGTAAATTGACAATAACAAAGGAAGGAATTCAGGAAAACTCACTTGGCAATCTTCTCCTTCAGTGCTTTCCAGTCCCATAAATCTGTTGGGGTTTTATTCCACATGTCATACTGAAGGACCTGGAAAACAAATGTCTTTGTTAGGATTTGATTTCAACCTGCTAAAATGTATCCCAGGAAGGGTTTGAGACACTATGAAATTTACTCACTCCTTTGCTGACAGGAGATCCTGAGTAGGTTTCATAAGGGCCGAGCTCTGATGCCAGTTCACAACTGGCCTCCAGGGCAGCATAGTAGATGGTCTCAAAGATCTGAATGTTGAGCAACTGGGCCTCTGGGCTTTCAAATGGGTAGCGCATAAGGATAAAGGCATCAGCCAGACCCTGCACACCAATTCCAATTGGCCTGTGACGTTTGTTAGACCTTTCAGCCTGTAAAGAGCGACAGGGGAGCAGTTTGTTTACAGAAAGCTCATAAGATCCGACTGCATGGGTGCAACACTAGAAAGGAAATCATACCTCAGGCACTGGGTAATAGTTGATATCAATAATTTTGTTCAGGTTCTTGACAATGACTTTGGTAACAGATGCAAGTTTCTGGAAGTCAAAGGTCCTTTCTGGTGTAACGTACATGTTGAGGGCGATAGAAGCCAGGTTACACACTGCAACCTGAGTTTAAAAAAAAAAAAGAACAAACTAAACTGAAAACAAGTACCAACAGAATAATACTAATAGCTGTCTCAAAAAACTAAATTGGTAGTTACCACAATATCTTCTGTGCCTTACCTCATCTTTGCTCGTGTACTCTACGATTTCTGTGCATAGATTGCTGGATTTGATGGTGCCCAGATTTTGCTGATTGCTCTTCCTGTTGCAGGCGTCCTTGTAAAGCATATATGGCGTACCAGTTTCTGTCTGCGATTCAATGATAGTGTACCAAAGCTGCTGAGCTTTCACCACACGCTTAGCCCTGCCCTCCTTCTCATATCTGAAAACCAAGACCATCAGTAGGACAGGTTAGCACTAAAACAATGAGCGTTTGTTGAGAACCGAGTTTGCTGATCTTACCGAGTGTAGAGCTCCTCAAACTCCTCTCCCCAGCATTCCTCTAATCCCGGACATTCACTGGGACACATCAGAGACCAGTCCTACAATGACAGCGGAAGAACAATAATACTTGTCCCTATTCAGTAATTAGGACTGAAAAACATAAAGTCCACTCTGGCCTACATGAGATTTCCTTCAGTATTTACCTCATTTTTTTCGACTCGCTTCATAAAGAGGTCTGGAATCCACAAGGCAAAAAACAGGTCCCGTGCCCGCTGCTCTTCTTTACCTGTGTTCTTCTTCAGCTCCAAAAAATCAAACACATCAAAATGCCATGGCTCAAGGTACACAGCGAACGCCCCAGGTCTCTAAAGTAAACAAAGCAAATCATGTGATTAGCACCATTTTATATGCACTGTTATTACACATCTTCCATAATTTATAGTAAATCTCATCTTTACCTTGTTGCCACCCTGGTCAACATAACGTGCTGTGTTGTTGTACACACGAAGCATAGGAACCAGCCCGTTAGAAGTGCCATTAGTCTTTAAGAAACAAAACAAACATGAACCACTTTAAGTTAGACTAACAATAAAACAGAGGGTGTAAATTAAAGCTAGTGCTGGTGTAGCGTCTGCATCCCTGCAGCTGCAGCCTCAATCCACCTATGTCTCCATCAATGTCCCGCTCCCCTCTCTTGTGAATAAGAACCCGAGATACTTAAACTCCTCCACTTGGAGCAGCAACTTGTCCCTGACCTGAATGTGCACACCACCCTTTTCCAGTTGACCATGGCCTCAAACTTAGAGGGGCTAATTCTCATGTGTGCCGCTTCAAACTTGGCCGTGAATCACTCCAGTGCGACGTGGAGGCCATCAACCGATGAACCCATGAGGACCACATCATCCACAAGAAGCAGAGATGAGATTCTCCATTTGGTTATGCCTAGAAATTCAATCCATAAAAATTATAAACAGAATCAGTGACAAAGGGCAGCCCAAGCAGAGTTCAACACCCACCGGAAAAGAGTTTGACTTATTGCCAGCAATGAGGACCAAGCTTTTGCTGCGGTTGTACAGGGACTGAATGGTCTGTTGTTACAAGCCAGACACCCCGTACTCCCGCAGAACCCCCGACCAGGATACCTCAAAGGGAGGTGGTCAGATGCTTTCTCCAGGTAGACTGGATGGGCAAACTCCCATGCACACTTGAATATCCTTGAGAGGATAAAGTACTGGTTCGGTGTTTGGCGACCAGGACAAAAACCCCATTGCTCCCCTTGAACCCGAGGTTCGACTAACAGACGAACTCTCCTGACATAGACCTTCCCAGGGAGGCTGAGGAGTGTGATCACCGATAGTTGGAGCACACCCTCTGGTCCCCCTTCTTGAAGATGGGAGCCACCACCCCAGTCAGCCAATCCAGTGGCAGTGACCCAGATCTCCACATTGCAGAGGCACGTCAACCAAGACAGTCCTACAACATCCAGAGCCTTCAGGAACTCAAGGCAAATGTCATCCATCTGAGGTGCCCTGCCACCAAAGAGTTGTTTAACTACCTCACAGGGTTCTAGCTAGGATTGCTATTGTCACAGTTAGTTAACACCATTAACACCAGCAAGCAGTCGTTTGGCACTGAGGGGACCTCATCCCCCCCCACTGGCCTGTGAAATTTTTCTGGCTAGAACTCTGCCTCAGTGACCTCACCCCCAGCGATGAGAAAGTCGTCCTTGTTAGTGGGATTAAGGAGGTCCTTGAAGTATTCCTTCCACTGCCCAACTTTATCTTCAATTGAACTTAGTAGTATATACTGTGTGAGTAGAGCACCGCTTTCCCCTCCTGAGTCACCTGACAGTTTGCCAGAATCACTTTGAGGCAGTTGGAAAGTCTTTTTCCATGGCCTCACCAAACTCCCCCCACACTCAAATTTTTGCTTCAGCCACCACCTGAGCTTTGGTTGACTTCGCCTGCCAGTACCAATCAGCTGCTTCCGAAGTCCCACAGGCTAACCAAGCCCGATAGGACTCCTTCTTCAACTTCCTTCACCTCCAGTGTCCACCATCTGGTTTGGGGATTGCTACCATAACAGGCACCAACCTTGTTGCAGCTTCGTGCAGTGGCCTCAACAATGGAGGTGTGAGACACGGTCCATTTAGACTCAATGTCCTCAACCTTGGAATGCTGCCGAAGTTCTACCAGAGGTGGGAGTTGAAGATCTTGTGGACTGGGACCTCTGCCATGTGCTCCTAGCGCACCCTCACTATATGTTTAGGTGCACCAGGTCTGTCCAGCATCCTCCCCTGCCACCTAATCCAACTCACCACCAGATGATTATCAGTTGACAGCTCAGCTTCTCTCTTCATCCGAATGTCCAGAACTTATGGCCACAGATATGATGATACGATTACAAAATTGATGATTGACCTACAACCTAGGGTGCCCTGGTGCCACATGCACTTATGGACACATTTATGTTTGAACGTGTTGCTCATTATGGACAAACTATGGTTTGCACAAGAGTCAAATAACAACACCGCTCAAGTTCAGATCAGGCAGGCATTTCCTCCCAATCATACCCCTCCAGGTTTCACTGTTATTCCCCATGTGAGCATTGAAGTCTCCAAATATAATGATGGAACACCCTTGAGCACCCCACCCAGTGACTCCAAGAAGGCTGTGTACTCCAAACGGTCATTCGGCGCATAAGCACAAACAGTTAGGACCTGTTCCCTTCTTCTACTTGTTCCTGAATTGTTTTGTCAGTTTCTCCAAATTTTCATTCCATATCATGTCTGGTGGAAGCTAGTTATTGTTTTATCTCAGTTTTAATTTTGAATACTTTAAATTCTTCCCTGAGACTCTGTTGCAAGTTTTTTATGTCTTTGCTGATGTTAACTAGGCCTGTCTGCAGGGCTTCAGTGTTGTCTTGATCCCACTGACCCACCAAGCTGCCTTCATGCTCATGTTAGTCTCTCATGTTAGTGGTTTTCCTCTGGTTTCTTTGGCTTCTATCTTTTTTTCCCCGCACACATCACTTGAATCATGTCAGTATTTTTAGATCAGTTACTTTTGTGGGGGAGCCAGCTTGAGAGAGCTCTTATCTATGCTTCTAAATTTGCTGCCATCTTGCCAGAAGTCCAAAATGTGGATTTTACTCACCCCAGCAATGTAGCTGCCAGTTGCTCTGATGCAGCTAACTGCCAATCCAATACCTCCAGCTGATTTTGAGATGAGAGCGCACTGCTTCAGCGTGTCATAAATACCATCAATGCTATCATCCCTCATGGCTAGCAAGAAACAACTGCAGAAATTCAAAGTATATTAGAAAAAAAAAATCCATAGTGTCAGAGTGTACCAGTAGCCTCAATTATAAATTCTTTACCTGGACAGCTGGGGCCTGTTGGTGCCAGCGTTAAACAGTGTAGGAGAAGCATGAGTGAACCACTTCTCTGACAGCAAGTTGTAGGTCTCAATGGCTGCATCAATGTCTCCTTTATGAATCCCGACTGACACTCTCATTAGCATGTGCTGGGGTCTCTCAGCAACTACAGAGAAGGATGTTAAACAGTTATGAATATGCCAGTAACTAATAACCTGGACCCATAAACATGCTTCTAAGTCTCACCTTTGCCATTAATCTTCAACAAATATGATCTCTCAAGAGTCTGCAAAAAAAAAACAAAGAGAGAAAAGAAATTAGATTCATAATCACAGTGTATGCACAATAGCACTGACAAATTTTGCGACATAAAAATGACTGAAGCGAGATAACTTTGTCTAATTGGATAAAACAGATATCGAAGTTTAACTTTGAGGAAATAATGTGCAGTTGAAAATAGCTGATAAATTGTTATTGTGATACTCAGCACATCGCAAAATGTTAAAAATTGCAATATTTTATCGTGAGTGAAGTATTGATAATATTATGGGGTGTCTGGTAATTCCCAACTGCACAAGATGTTAAATGTAAAGTAAAATGAAAAATTACCTTAAACCCGAAGAAGTTGTAAGAGAAATCTCTATCGTAAATGATTGCTGAGTTGAGGCGCTGCAAAAAATACAGGAAATTAGAAAAAAGCTTCACTAAAGTTAAACTGTGAAGAGAAGAACAAAGTATAAAATCAAATGGGACTTACAGCTTTGTTTTCAAGGACAATGTCCAACGTCTCCTTGGAGATCATTGGAGAATGACGTTCATTTAAAGGGTTAACATAGTTGTAGAGGTCTTCCATCACATCTACACAAGCAAAGGGGAACGTTGGTCCAATATGAATATAGACTGTTTAAGTGCTACTAAAAAGCTAAGCAATTTCCCATGTGCAGCATTATTAGTTACCAATAATCTGCACCAGAGGGCATTATGATGGATTAATAGCCCTACATATTTCAATGCAAAGTCATATTTCCCCCACCCCTTGAGGGGGTAATGGGTATTGTTTTTCAGTAAAACTACCAGTCCGATTTTAACCAAATTTGACACGGCTTTGGAAATTGTGAAGATGTCAAACTTTTAACTGTATTTTCAAAAGTTTTACAGCTTTTCCTCCTGAAAAAGAACTACCACATGGCCGTTCATACTACACCAAAATAATTAAGTGATAAAGAATTAAATGACAGAACAGTTCCTGTTTTTTTTCCTCTGGCTAATATAGAAATGTCTGTTCTTTTTACACAGAGTCCATGGTTAAAAAAAAAAAAAAAAAAAAAAAAAAAGACGGTATTTTCTGTGAACTAAAGAAAATCATATCTTATAATTACAGGACAGTCTAGACAATGACTGTCCTGTAATTATAAGATATGTGTAATTTTACACATTTATCATGTAGTTTCACTGGTCCAGCCCACTGAAGATCAAAGTGGACCGTATGTGAGCCACAATGTAAAATAAGTTTGATATCCCTGCTGTAGAGTTTTATATTTTTTATGGTAAATTAACACACCACTGAATACTTTCTTGGTCTCTTTGTGCAGGTTAGACACAGCAATGCGTGCAGCCAGGCTTGCATAGTCTGGATGTTTAGTGGTGAGGGTGGCAGCAGTCTCTGCTGCCAGAGTGTCTAGCTCCACTGTGGTCACTCCATTGTACAGACCCTGGATCACCTTCATTGTAATCTCGGCCTGCAGAAACACAGACATAAGTGGTTTCACATTACTTCATTATTTGACCTTTTTTTTGTCTCTCTTTTTTGTGTGTTTTCCACTTACAGGGTCTACAAATTCACAGTTGAGTCCATAGCAAAGCTTCTGGATGCGAGATGTTATTTTATCAAAGGAAACTGGCTCCCGGCGTCCATCTGAAAAAAACAAAACAAAAAAGACAATTTCAATACAACATAGTGTCACAACATTTTGTGTGGTGATATTTTATCGAAAGAGAGACAGCAACCATTGGTATTTTATTAAATAAATTAAAACACTCTGAACAAGACCCCCCCAATAAATAAATAAAATCTGTGTCTGCCTGGTGATTGTACTGAATTTTTTTTTTTTTTTTTTCATTCTGTGACTGATTGCAACTGGTGACTAAATGATTGTCCGGAGCTTAAGGGTGCTGCACACTCTCAACCAATTTGGTCACAAGGTGATTTCACAGGTTGCCTGATAGGAGGCAACCTTTCTGGAAACGGCTGCAGTCTGACCTGGACCGACTGCAATCACTGTCAGAGAGATTGTTGAAGGTATGCAGATAATTGCTGTCTAATTTATAAATGTAAACAGATTGCCAACATGTTGCAATCAGTCTGAATGATTCTTTGTCTATGAGCACAACTCAAGGAGACTTGACTCGCCTGGCTGCCAGCTGGTTGTATGCTGGTTATATTCCTATAGAACAGAAAGGCTGCTGAGCACAAATGTAATAGTCAAATCTGTATTTCTCTTAGACGTAAAATTCTGTCTCTGTACACAGCAACAGATATTCAACAATATCACATTTAATTGCCAACTTGACCCCATTCAGTCACAGGCTGATATCAGACTGACTCTTTTATGGCAACATTTATGGCAGGTTTTAGTGACAGTGTTGGTATGCCTGATGGTCTCATTTTGCAGCAAAAAAAAAACTAAAGTGAGATAACTTTATCTGATTAGATAAAACAGAGTTTTACTTTGAGGGCATAATTTGGAGTTGGAAAAAGATGATAAATCGCACTATATGTTACTGTAATACTCAGCATATAGCAAAATTTTAAAATTTTTGGTTAAACTAAAGTCTTAAACACACCAAACATCACCGTCTAACTGACTCTCCTGTTGGATTTTTAATTAGTCATTAACTCAGAGGAAGCTCCAATAACGATCAACTGCTTAACCAGTTAGTTAGTGTCAGTAAAAGGAGACACCTCCCTACTGCGCGCCAATCAAACAGATAATAAAATGTCAAAGCGCCTTTTTATATATATATATATATATTTATATTTATATATAAATATATATATATATTTATATTTATATTTATATATAGTCGTCCAAGGTTGTACATGTCCGTACAATAACCCGGATATCCATCTCAGCTGACCGGCTTCTATTTGGAATGCAAAAGTTAAATTGCATTAAAAATAAAGCCAAAACTGCACAACAAACCGGAAAACAAACAAAAACAGTATCTTGTTTTCTATCGCCTTTTCTGTCCTTTCACAACTCGAAACCTTTGTTTGGTGTCTCGACGGAAGCACACCACACAAAGAAACAATAAGCACCTTTAATATACGCTTTAGACGTGAAACGTGTGATATTTCATTACGGTATTAACATTTTCTACAACTTAAATACATTTTAACATTTTTTTTCCCCCCAAACTACACCAAAGCCGAGTTTGCTGTAACTGCAACAACTGAACTGAACAGAAAAGTACTGAAGTCAGCTACAATACCTCGTTTGATCACATGCATATTGACAATTGATGCAGCGGGTCTCCTCGGAAAGCAGGTGCTGGTGTTATCTTCTCAGCTGGATGCTGAAAATGAGGTAAAAACTGTGGCGCAAAGTAGCTGACAACAGGTTATTACCCTGTGAGAACAATCAAGCATCAGAGTTGAATCTCAAAGTGAGCGCCAAAGAGCCCCAAGCCAGTTACACGAAAGTGTGTCAGCCGCTCAGCCAATCACACGAGATTTTGACAGTCCTTTAACCCAATCACATTCATCACACGGTCCTTTTACACTTTTTCCGGTGGCCTTTTCCGGACCAAATGTGGCGGGATACTTTTAAACAATACAAGTTTTTATACCATGTAATTTTCTGTTTCTGTAACAGGACAATCTTGTGTGTGCAGTTTGGTGATATATTTAAATGATAATAACCACACATGAAAATCACTTAGGTTATAAACAAGTTGTAACCCACTGAATTTTAGAGATTTGTCTTCATATTTATGTGTAACACAAGACACAAAAGATCTAGGAAATCTACATTTGTATTGCAGATAATTAATTATCTGCTCTCATGTTAACAGCCTATTTCAACCTGCACTATCACAGCAATAAACACTGTCTACAGAAAGTGCAATCACTTTGTTGCACTTTCTGCTACACTTTACACTTTGGTATACTGAGGCAAATGTAATCTTTTATTTGCTTTACTGCTTTTACTGCATTTATTAAGCTAGAGCCTGAAAAGGTGGAGGTATACTTTGGAGAGATGAGGAATGAAAGTCAGTAGAAGGTGCAACAGTGAAGACACAAAGAGTAGAGGCAGTGAAGGTACAACCTGGCTGCAACCATCAAAAGCAACAGACAGTGCACAAGAGAGGTGAAGAAGAGAGTGCAGACAGGGTGGAGATGGGTGTCAGGGGTGATCTGTGACAGACGGATAGCAGCAAGAATGAAAGGTAAGGTTTACAAGATGAGAGTGAAACCTGCTAAGATGCAAGCATAGGAGACAGCGGCACTGATAAAAAGACAGGAGGTGGGGATGAAGATGCTGAAGATTTTTCTTGGGAGCGACCAGTCCATCAGAGGGACAGCTCAGGTTGAGTGGTGTGGAGACAGAGTTACAGAGGCAGGGCTGAGATGGTTTGGGTGATGTGCAGAGAAGGGATAGTGGATATATTGGAGAAAGGATGATGCAGAAGGAGCTGCCAGGCAGGACAAAAAGAGGAAGACCTCAGAGAAGACTCATAGAAGTAGTGAAGGAGATAAGATGGTGGGAGACGATCTGCTGTGGTGAGCAGCACCATTTTAAATTCCTATTTATCCTGTTGAATTTTAGGTACTTTATTTTTGATATAATTATATAATTATTTTATATTTTTGTATAATTTACTTATTTAACTTTATTGTATTTATTTAGTTTGTTTTTACCTTATATTTGCTTTGTCATATCATATTTTATTTTATTGAGCTATATATACTATTCTAATTATTTAAGCTGTTGAACTTAATTTTTAACTGCTGTAACAAACGATTTTTCCTAATTTTTGGGGTAAGGCGTATCTTATCTTATCTTAATCTATGACTTTACATAAAAGAGACCAACAAAAGGCTGAAGCTATAAATACGGAACAGATTCCGAGCTTTATTTTGAAGAAATAAAAATATCACAGACCGGACGTGACCGGTTTGTCGCTAATGCTAATGGACCCGGAACGATAAAGCAGCACTCCGAAGATGGCTGGGGTGTTTGAGGTGGAGGTTGATGGTGTAGAGCACGACCATGGACTGGAGCATCACAATGAACCGAACCAGGTGGGAGTAAGGAGCCACACCGACGTACTGTGTCAGATAAAATAGATTTAAACTGTGGAGTATTGCTAGGTGCTAACCTAGCTGCTACTTACGGGTTTAGCCTCCCGTAAGTAAGTAGCTAGCATCTGGTCAACTTAGCCGTCTTTCACCGAGCAGAGGTGTCTGCATAAAATGTACTGTGCTGTTCCTCGGCCAAAGCAACAGGGCAAGCGTAAAAGAACGGGGCACATTTACCACTGCTAAACTAGTCACTTTCATGGGGCTAGAATAGCACCAGAGCACCAAAGTTAGTTATTCTTAATAAATTGTATTTCACAAGAGATTTGTGCACTCATATTTGCTCCTGAGCTATGAAATATGTGATTATCTGAATTATTAGCTCTACGGATAAAACTGATGTGGCTGCTAGGGTCAAAGGTTACCAAATGGTTTGTCAGTGGCAAGTCAGACAGAAGAAACGGCCGCCTCACTTCCGGTGGGATTTCAAAGATCTGGGCAAACCTAACCTAACCGAGCCGGACGATAAACTGATAAAGGTCACAGTGGGAACCGAGTCAGTGTTAAAAGCTCTTCAAGTCTGACATGTGAACTGTTGGTGGTAGATGTGTGATGCATAAGTGGCATCACAATTAGCTGACAAAATACCAATACCTTCGCCGATGATTTCACTGTATATGGTTTGAAAAGAAACTTTTCCGCAGGGGCCTTAATGTTGGCCCACTGACCTATTTTTGTACTATGTCTTAGTGTGTGAAGTGAAAATAACAACACATACAGTAAATTAACTAATCTGATGAGTGAATAACGTATGATTAACCTGATGATTGGAATGTATACCTAAAATGTGTTGTTTTTTCATGGAAGCGTCCGCTAAATGTATAACAGGCAAACGTTAACAAAGAATTTACAGGAAACAGAACAGTTTAATACATGGATGCAAACCCTTAAATATGTACCTGCTGGTATTTAGCAGATGACGAATGAGAAGTCATCATCAGCTCTTGCCGGCAGCTTTATTTCAATAAGGGAATAGTAGTTAAACAAGCTCAACAACATGGGAAGGAGTACCTGCTAAGCACAATGAGTGAATTTTAATAATGTTCTTGATGTTTAAATATAGGTATTTCAGGCTGAATTAGTCTTTTATCTTGCTGCTCAACCAAACTTAAATGTTTCATACCGGGCAGTTTTTTTTTTTTTTTTTTTTAGCTGCTCTATAATTTGTATGCAGTGTAAGATCTAGGGGTTTAAAGCCAACTGTGTAAAAGGTGATGCCCGGTGCTGCAGTTTGGTGAGACTGACTTGTTTAATAGCAGTATAAGAAACTGATTTTAAGATTTAATGACCACTATCATATGAGCTAAGAGTGTAAGAGAGTAATTTTCTACAAGCTGTTGTTTTTATATTTTTGTGAATTTATCTCTCTCTTTCTTTAGTTTGACGTGTCCAAGCTTTCACCAGAAGAGAAGTGGAGGTTAGTGTCTTTGCCACACATCTATACATTTTCCTAACATGATTCTGGATTCTTAGCCATTGCTAATTTTTAGGAAGTGGAAAAAAATCTGATATATCAGCCAATATTTTAATGCATACATTGTGGTAGAGTTGTGTTGAATAGAGAAAAGGATGAAATGATTGTTTTTTTTTTTTTAACTTACCAGTAATGTATTTAACAAACTAGTTAGCATTATGATCCTGCTTGACTCGGTGCTACCGTCTGCTTAGCTATGCTGCAGATAGTGCTAAGACTGTTGTCCTAAGTGGAGTCAGAGGTGTAATTTATATTAATTTATATAAGTATGTGATGACACCATTTCTGAATTACTTAAGACTTTTTTTTTTTTTTTTTTTTTTTTTTTTTTTTAGTGTATGTCATGCAATGTTTTGAAAGGAAAAATGGACGATATCGGACAACATACTCACCCATACTGATATATCTGTATATCTGCTGACCTATGTCAAGGAGATCACTAATACGTATAACAAAATGTTTTGTACTTGAGGATGCAGAGCTAATCTTGAAACAGTTTTTACACATTAATATGCAGGGTTTGTTTGTGTTTGGTATAAGGCATCACAATCTAATCGGGCTTGCCAGTTGCTGAATAAGATTTTAATTTTTCCACAGGGTGGAACATGCAAGAATGCATGCCAAACACAAAGGCCACGAGGCCATGCACGCAGAGATGGTGCTGATCCTCATTGTCACCCTGGTCGTCGCCCAGCTAGTTCTCGTGCAATGGAAACAGAGACATCCAAAGTCATACAATGTAAGGCACAAAAGACAGCTGCTCAAATGCTCAAGATGCAGCATTTGAATAAAAACAACTTTTTGGTATAGCAACAGGGATCAAGAAGTGTGTGTGTGTGTTTGCAGTAATGGGAATTGAAAGTGATGGAGCCTGTATGGGTGCAGTAAATGTAGCTATGATTCTTATAGTTAGTTTCCATACATAATTCTATCCAAACCTGTTTTCTCAAAGAGAGATGCTGTAATTTTCTATTTTGTCCCACATCATCCATAATATTTTGCATATATTTGTGTTTTTTGTGTCTGCACAATGTCTGATGGTAGTACCTTTGCATCTCAGATCTACATGCCTGTTCTAACATGCACACTCTGCTGTCTTGTAGTTGGTGACTCTGTTCCAGATGTGGGTAGTTCCTCTCTACTTTACTACCAAACTTCACTGGTGGAGGTTCCTGACCACATGGTTTGTCTTCTCTGTCATCACAGCATACATTTCCTACCGTGCTACTCGCAAGCCTCTGGCCTGCACCACACCAAGGTAAAATCATTGTTTATCCTCACACATTCCTGTAAATGGATGCATTCCTCTTGTCCTGATATATTCTGACTCAGTTCTTTGGTTTTTGTAGGTTGGTGTATAAGTGGTTCCTCCTCCTGTATAAAATCAGCTACGCCACAGGAATAGTTGGCTACACTGTCGTCATGTTTACACTTTTTGGTATTAACCTAATATTCAGGTATGTATTGTACTTCAATGCAATTTTTCCAAAAATATCAGTTGATATTACACTACTAGTTAAAAACCGAGTTAAAAACATTCAAATTTCAGACTATAGAAGTAGTTTTTCAGTGTAACATGTAACTTTTTATTTCAAATGGATGAGGTTCTGTGTACCGTATTTTTCGGACTATACGTCGCTCCGGAGTATAGGTCGCACCAGCCAAAAAATGCATAATAAAGAAGAAAAAAACATATATAGGTCGCACTGGACTATAAGTCGCACTTTTTTGGGGGGGGGGGGTTGATAGAATCCGAGACTCAGAGCACAAATTCCATCTTGAACGGCAATTTAAAATAATAATGGATTAAAGAACAGGACGAACACGGTTACACCTACGTTATGCTAACGTAGCACATTCAGCTATATGACGCACAACGAACACGTGTTCGGTATTGTTACGTTGTAAACACACTTCCAAAGTCAGCGATATTCACAACAAAGGTCGTCTTTATTAACAGAAAAACGGCTGCTGTAGGCCACAGCCACGCCAACCACAACTACAACAGCGGAACAGCAACACACACACAGGCAAGCTCTCGGTCTTTTTCTCTCTCTCCATGCTGCCTTCACGAACCTCCCGAACAGTCCGAAATCCCACAACATCAACACGCTCTCTAACTAAGAGAATCGCTACAGTATGTTAACGTAACATTAAGTTATTCAGATAACCATAGCATAAAGAACATACTAACAAGTTAACCAAACCATCAATCCATTGAATTCTTCATCCTCGGTGTCACTTCTAAACAATTCCGTACACTCCGTAGACGAAGCGCCGCTTCCTCTTCTGTGTCGCGTTAGTCAGACTCGTCGTCAGCTGCAGTTCCAATTATTCCAGCCTTTCTGAATCCCAACAGGATGGTTTGTCACTGAAGCCCATGTTTTCTTGATCCATCCAATGACTTCCAGGAAAGTTGGGTGGCGCATTCTCCCAGTTGCCGTTAAGCTGTGCTCTCCATCCACTGCGCCCACAGGTTACGCAAGACTGCCTTAAAGCTGCAGTTCACGGAGATGTCAAGTGGCTGGAGTATTTTGGTTCATGTGTTATAAATGTCACATATACGTCGCTCCGGAGTATAGGTCGCACCCCCAGCCAAACTATGAAAAAAAGTGCGACTTATACTCCGGAAAATACGGTAATTGGCTGGATGCATCATTTATCACTTGGCTGCCACTAGAGGATACTGTTTAGCCTTGTTAATCCATTTTCCTTTTGCTTTCTTTCTTTGAATTTGTCAATCTCTGATTGGGTTTAAGCTAATTTATATGGTGAAGCACAGCATGCACTGGGGTTAAAGAATGTCACCAACATTTATGGTGTGAAGATATTTGGATTATGATCTCAGTCCTGAAAAAATTTCATATCAAGCATTCATCTTTAGCTCAGAATAAAATCTGTACACCGTCCATGTTTGTGAGACTGGGACGCCTTTGATGTGTTTCCTCTTTCATCAGCTGTGGACCTATTAGGATTGGTAGCAAAAACATCAGTTTGAGTCTGTTGACCCTGCCTTCTTTAACAGGGCTTGGGTGTGCAGTGGGGGAAATAATTATTCAATCCCCTTCAGAATTTTTAACTTTGCTCATTTACAAAGAAATGAAGAGTCTCTCATTTTTATAGTGGTTTAATTTTAATATCAACCGAAATCCAGAAAAATGACATTACCTAAAAGTTAAAAATTGATTTGCATGTCATTGAGTGAAGTAAGTGTTGATTCAGCCAGAATTCTGGTTCCCACAGATTGTCTGTGTGCCCATGTGGCACACAGATTACAATCAATCATTCAGTTACAGATAGTCCTGATCTCAACTCCTTATGTGTATAAAGCACACCTGTCCACAGATCACATTTCTTCCATTCTAACCTCTCCACCACCGTGGGCAAGACCAAAGAGCTTTCAAAGGACATCAGGGACAAGCCTAGACCTGCACAAGGCTGGCATGGGCTACAAGACCATCAGCAAGAAGCTTGGTGAGGAGGTGAAATGGAAGAAATGACTGTCAGTTCCCCTCAGGAGAAGGTCCTGTGGTCAGATGAAACCAAAATCGAGCTCTTTGGCATCAGTTTGACCCACCGTGTTTGAAGGAAGAGAAATGAGTATGACCCAAAGAACACCATCTCCACAGTCAAGCATGGAGGTGGAAACATTCTGCAAAGGGTACAGGATAACTCACTGCATTGAGGGGCCACGTACCATAAAATCTCGGATAAGAACCAATTCCTTCAACCAGAACACTGAAGATGGGTTGTGAATGGTTCTTCCAGCGTGACCCAAAAAATACTGCCAAGGCAACAAAGGAGTGGCTAAAGAAGAAGCAGATTAACTCAGTCCTATAGAAAATCTGTGGAGGGAGCTAAAGCTTCAAGTAGCCAAGCGTCAGCCAAGAAAACTAAAGGAATTTGAGGTTTTCTGTAAAGAGGAGTGGACCAAAAGCCATCCTGAGATGTGTGCAAATCTGGTGAATTTTTGCTTGGAGATCAAACACTTATTTAACTCAATGACATGCAAATCAATTTATAACTTTAACATAATGTGTTTGGGTTTTTTTTTTTTTTGGTTGATATACTGTCTCTCTCCATTAAAATGAAAGAACCATAAAAATTAGACTGTTCATTTCTTTGTCAGTGAGCAAACTTACAAATTCAGCAGGGATCAAATAATTTCCCCCACTGTGTGTATATAAATTAGATTAGATTCAATTCATTGTCATTGTGCGCACAAGGCACACAACGAAATGATCATTCCACTCATCCAGAGATGAGCATCTGCGGTCATGCAGCCAGAGACTGGCGCTGCTGTTAGGCAATGTGGTTTTTAAGTGTCTTGCCCAAGGACACAACGCAGCACAGGGACAAGGGCTCGAACCAGCAACCCTCTGGCTGTAAGGCGAATGCCTACCCACTGCCACTAGCAGTAAACTGTGACAAGTAAATTACAAACATGTGATTAGTTTCACAATACACTGCTCTCATAGGAAAATGTCATCCATAGTCTGTTCTGAGTCACAGTTTTGCAATTTTCAGGAAGTGAAAGTTGTTAATTTTGGCTATGTCATTTAAGGATATGTCATGGATCCCCCAGTAATGCATTCAGATTATTCCATTGATTTTTTTTTTTTTTTTTTTTTTTTTTTTTTTTAATTAATTAATTTTTTTTTTGTTTAAAGCTTGTTATTGTGTATGTTTTTTGTTTTGTTTAGTTTTTTTTTCTCTCTGTGCTTCTATATTGTATTTTGGGGGGAAACAGATAAAGGTAACCTTTGTAACAAAGGTTAAAGGTTTAAAAAGGTTAAAAATCTAAGTAACTTATCAGATGTTACTTTTGTATGTCAAATAGGGTCACAATTTGTCAGTTTTTAAACTAATTAAAGTGAAAATGCTACAGATGCATAATTTTACAAACTCAAATTCAGACTTCCAGTCGTCATACTTGGAAACATCACTGATTAAGATTTCATGTCCTGTGATCATCAGAAGAGAGAAGATTTTTAGCCATTTTGAATTTTAGCTTGGTCAGATCGAATAATAAATAAAGTGAGCAAAAAAAAACATACAAACAAAAAAAACAACTAAGCTTTGAAAATGTATATTAGCACGGCAGTAACACATTAGTCTTTGACTAAAAATGTAAAGCAGGCATCTGTCCTATAGACTAAACTGAAGTTCACATTGATTTCAGCTGCACTATTATAGGATAGAGCCATTAATTTGATACTGTGCATTCTCTGTCCAGGATAAAGCCAGAGGATGCCATGGACTTTGGTGTCTCACTTCTCTTCTATGGCCTGTACTACGGGGTCCTGGGAAGGGACTTTGCAGAGATGTGTGCAGACTTCATGGCTTCAACCATTGGGGTAAGTGCACAGATTTGAAACACTGAATGTTTTCTCTTGGCTGTAACCTAAAATTTAATTTTGCCTTTTTGTTTTTTCTTCAGTATTACAGTGCATCTGGCATGCCAACCAAGCACCTCTCCGATAACATCTGTGCTGTGTGCGGTCAGCCCATCCTTGTAGATGTTAGTGAGGAGGGGATTATTGAGAACACATATCGATTATCCTGCAACCATGTGTATCCTTCCTGCCACATTTATCGACATATTTTCATGTTAATAACTGCTTATCAGTGAAAGAGAAGTTCAGATACGTGATAGAGAATTCCATCTCTATAAATGAAATGGAACGTGTAGCTCGCTACAGTCATGGGTCTGTATGGAAATACACTGTGTACTCAGTCAACAACCCAAAGAGGAATTGCCAGGGTTAACTTGACCTTTATGTCAGAGTGTTGATGGCTGCATGTTACTTCCCCCAGGATTGTTATTGTCTGCTCTGAGTACGTTGTAAATAACACGCAACTCCATTTCACTGTTTGTTTTAATAAATCAACTTAGATTTACATTCATGTACAGTTCGGTGTTAATCTTCATTAAACTGATGATGTGTACCGAGCAGATACGAAAAAAAAATTGTATTGCAACTCTTTAGGATGCATATTTTTTTAATAACTAAAGTTTGACATTTTGTCTAATTTGTTCTTTACAGGAAATGAACTTCCTAGTGAAAATTTTGTTTAAAATTTCCTATTGTCCTTGTTACTGTTATAATTTGCAAAAAGATCTACCAAATCTGGATTATCCACTCCAGCATTAAAATAAATACCAGCAATTTAAGAAAAAAAAAATCCCCACAAAAAAGGTTTTGCATTTGTAAATATGTGTTTAACAGTGTAGCACAAGGGCCCTACAGTGCAGTGCTGTCAGTATTTAAACCAGCTTAGGAAGTAATCTTTTTTTTTTTTCCTTAAATTTTACCACTGTGGTTGTTTTTATATAAATAATTCAATACCACTTGAAATGTTGCCCTTTTGATTTATATTAGTGCATTAATGTTGAATGCACATTCAAAGTTGTCAGAGTATTCAGTATTTGATACCTGGTGCTACAGTGAGCCTTAACTCAAAACCAGGTTCCACGAATTCTGCATAAGAGGATGGTGTATCGTCGGAAAGAAGCAGATGTGCCCATACTGCAAAGAGAAGGTGGATCTGAAGAGGATGTTCAGCAACCCGTATCCTTTTTATTCTGTGATTATGTCTGCATTAGTTTTTTTTTCTTAACTTTTTCTTAACTAAATAGCCTGATTCCTACCCTGCAAAGAGGAGGGCAAACATTCTGAATGTGCTTTCAAGTCCAAACTTAAGGATGACAGATGAGCTGTAACAAAGCACTGAAACCCAATTATACCAAGTCACAGGTAGAAGTTATTCAGAATTATGTGTCCAGGCTATTTAAAGCAAAAGACGTAAATGAGGTTCCTGTTCCTTTTTGTGGCTTGGAAAGACTATTAAATAACTGACAAATTCATATAATGATGCTTTCTCAGGAGCTGATGGAGGTTTCTGCCTCCTCATGATGCATCATCACTGGGGCTAAATGTTGATCCCTTTATTAGCCTCTATTTATTTACCATTTCTGATTCCTTAACCATTTAAATTCTAGCTGGGAAAGGCCGCATGTGATGTATGGACAACTTTTAGACTGGCTTCGGTACTTGGTGGCCTGGCAGCCTGTTATTATTGGTTTTGTGCAGGGTATCAACTACATCCTGGGTCTGGAGTAGCCGGCGACTGGCAGAAACGGACATACCTGCCATGTGGAGAAGATATGCACTGGCTCTAAAGACTGAGGGCCTAACATTGAACTAAAACACCAATAAAAAGTGTCTATACTTTTTGTACATATTTATAGGCACATATCTGTATTTGCAGTTTATTTGAATTTTATTAGTAATCTAAAATTGGATGTCTGTTCACAGTTACATCTTAACGATTGGTCTGTGCATCTCATGGCCTAGTAAAGCGGATCTTGAAATCATTAGAGGGGCTTTTACTAATTTATGTTAGCTTAAATGGTAAAAGGATTGTGTATAACCATCCAGGCCAGTGTTAAAATGTAGTTAAAGGATCATGCTGGAATGTGTCATCCTCGTGTTTGATGGTAATCAAACATGAGTAATAAATAATGAATATTTGCTTCTTGGTATTCCCAAATAGATGAACTCTGTATCCATGGACATTCATTTTGCATCTACTTTATGATTCCTGCTCGGTTATGATTATGTATTTTGACCACAAGCGGTACCAGTTTCATAAAGGCAGTCATATGCCTTATGGGCAGGGAAATTGTCATCATAGGTCGGAAAGTGCTACTCATACTTGCAGACAGAATACCTCCTACATTTTAGCGTTACTGGAATCCTTAATGTACTCATTGTTTTCAGGGAATTGCCCATCCTTACCAAAGTAGCAAAAGAGTCACTGGGTTTGACCTTTATCCAGTGTCTCAGTGTATGTGGGTGCTAAAATTAAATTTTGCATTGTTTTGGTGTAGCAGCTCAAGTCTTAGATGATTCCGATAAGTGAGGCAAATTAAAGTCAAAACTATGAGTGTAGCCATAATAAAGTAAGCAAAAACATGGGAATTAAATTGGAGCGTCCTAAAATAACAAGTCAGAGTTACGATGGAGTTTGTAATTTGACTAAAACGATCAAATTATTCAAACTAAATTTGATTTTGAATTAGAAAGAGAAACATCCCAGAATGATCCTTTGACAGATGGTGACGGTTTTATTTTCACATGGTATGTTCAATCCATGGTCTCCTGTACTGTATGTGGATCAAAGCCCAAACTTGCTGGAAGATGATGGTTGGTAATGTTTCTACATAAAAGGAATTTTTAGGGTCCGTTTCTTCAACTCACCACCAGCTTAAATGGTAAAAGGACTGTGTATAACCAGGCCAAATGTGATCATTTTGTTTTCAAGGTTTTGATCAAGATTGGTTAATAAATGCCGTTTGATTTCAATCACGTGTTTTATCCGTGCATCTTTGAGGTGCACCTTTCATTTAAAGCCAAGCCTGCTGGATGATATTATGACAAATAAGGAGGCTAAATTAGTCATCATGTCTCATTTATGCAAAGTGTTTTTATATTACCAAATAACCAAGAAGGTTACTTTGTGAGGAAATCCCCATTATTATTTACTTCCCTATGGGGAAGTAAATATATAGTGACCAGAAACAGCAAAAGGCTCAAACTGGAGGGATCGATATGAAGCTCTTATCTGCTGTCAAAGGTAAGAACTGATTATGATACAAAACCATTTGTTTTCTTTGCATTATATTTGGTTGTGAACATTTTGTGTGTCTCAAACAGTATTGGGATCTCTGTGTCTGCTGCTTGCAGATGGACTTCCAGGTATGGGATATTTATGTGGTATAAAATTTATTTTTGCACAGTAAGATTATTTATTTATTTTCTAACTTCTGTGTGTTTTGCAGTTTCTGAAGATGACTCTCCAGCGATAATTGGGCCAGACTTTGTCCAAATACAAACTCATCCAGGTAATGCATCAAGTGTCATTTGATACAACAGGCTGTGTTGCTGTGAAGTCTTTCTTAAGTGCTTCCTGCACGGATATGTTCTGCCTCCCAGGTGCACTGCTGGTGCTTCACTGTGATGCCTTATCAAACTGCGAGGATGATGTGACGCTCATCTACTGGCTTGTCAACGACACCTTCCCCGAAGACACACCCAGCAGCAACAGGATGACGGAATCAAATGAGTGAGTATTTTATTTACACTTAAACTGGACACTAACAGAGCATAATGTATATGCTGTTTAAGCACAATTAAAAGAGTCTGTGGCTGGGCTGTAATGGCTGTTTTCTTTAGATCAACTTTAGAGGAGGGTACAATCCTTCAGAAGAGTTTGGTGTTGAAGAACATCACACCTGAGGACCTCAAATCCAACTTCACGTGCGTTGTGACAAATACTGTGGGAATGGCGCTAAAGCGCGTTACATTAACAGCAACAAGTGGCAGGAGTGGTGAATGACAGAAGATACTAAATGACAGTGCTGCAAAAAATTGTTTTCTGTGCTCTATCTTGTGATATAACTCATATCTGTCCAGAATCAATATTACATGTCAGCATTTTAATGTATTACTTTTGTGTGGAAATGTGTGGATGAACTCTGCTGAGAAACTGAATGAAGAAATGTGCAACAACTGGGCTTCAGTCAGACCAGCAAAAGCAGAAAAATGATTCCAATGAACCAACTCAAAGGTGAAGCCAATAGCTGCTGGGGGTCATTCGAATGCTCTCCGTGTATGAATCTGACAAACATCCAGAGGTACTATCTGATGTCGAACTGAATGTGCTCTAGTTATAACTGTGGTAAACTAATCTACAGTAGTCATTTAGAAGACTCCACCTCACTTGGCTTTGACTTCAGAATGTATACTGAGTGTTTCATCAGTTAAATGCTAAAACGTTTTCTATGCCTGTGTATCATCCCAGTGCTTGCTATTAAAAAAAAGTCAAAATTAAATTTGTATACTTTTAAACCAATCATAAGACTGCTGCAACTCTGTTTCCTTTGAGATTTACTGTTATTCATACTGAAATAAACCAAGCACTCTCTCACTCTCCATTTTCTTCCGCGGTCATGGGCACTGACTCTTTCTAATAATATTAGAGTATTTCTACAGCCTGTACAGCAGAGGTCAGCAAACCGGTTCAGCCTTTCGTCAGCTCTGTTTAGTTTGGGGCCTGATGTATTTTTTTTCATTGATATATAGCAGCTCCTTTAATCTTCACTTGGGGAAAAAAAAAGAGGTATTAACATTATTTCTGTATTTGAGTTCAAGCTGTTAGTTAATAGTTGCTAATGAAATGTAAGCAGACCTTATATTGTTACCTGAAGCAGATTCACAAGAAATTATGCAAATATTTTGAGTCCAACTATAAAAAGAAAACTTCCAGGCTGATGTATTTATAGTGATTTAAGCTACAGGCATTAGAGTCCATGTTCATTCTAGTTATGTAGACTAAACTATAAAATAACTCCTTAAGTGTAATTACTGCATGAATAACTAAATAATTCATGCAGCTGGAATGAACATGTAAAAGCATTAGTCAGATTTGAGACTTTTGTCAACTTTGTCACAATTTAGGCTGACAATAATGTTATGTTTTTATTTAAGCACACTTAAAAAGTTCAATTACTTTTTTAGACAAAGCCACGTCAGGCACAACAGCAGCAGCAACACACACCCACAATTAACAAACAAATATGCATATCAAAAACCTTTGATTGTATATGCATTGTGTAAAAACAAGCGAAAACACGCTCCCTATGGAAGAAACCTTAATTTCAGACCTTTTCTAAATCCAACATGACATCACACCACCCTGCTTCTTTAAAGTCTTCTGTTTTCACACCTTTGTTACATCGGGCTACTTTAAAGCTCTAAAAATAAGCACTAAAGCCCTTAAACTCTCAATAGTGTTTGCACTGGTTCAACAGTGATCATATGTTGTGACAATGTAAAGTTTGTGCTATTTGAATTCAGTGAAGACCTTGACTTGAATAATTTTACACAGTCATCAGTGTTTAACAGTCAGATAAACTGGACAGTGAGCCTGATGATCGTAACCCCAGCTCAGCCAAGCAGCGCTGCAAGTTTATATTCCTGTCGGGATTCTGACTGTCTCTCATTCTCTTCCTGATCAGAGCAGCAGCATCTTCAGTGGAAGCTGGCCACTTTAAGGAAGAGGTGAAGAAGGGCTGGAGAAGTTCCTGGTTGGTTTTATGTGCCATTCCAAACAGGAAACGCAGGAAAATGTCCAATCTGCCATTCTCACACTGCAGGCTCCTGTCCACAGCCTCCTTGTACAGCTCTGAGCCTGTGTGCCCCTTGAAGATCCCCTTGACCTTGTTTTTCAGTTTCTCCTCAAAAACATTCTTCCCGTGGTTCGTGAAGGTAAGAACTGCATAAAGAGCAGCCAGGTACTCCTGCATGGTGGGGTGGATAAAGCTCAAGACATTCTCGTGGAACAGGACATATGGCTTTATGACATACTGTGTGCACAAGCCTGTGTAAGGCACTGCCTCCTGATCACTGATATCATTTTCTTTCCAGTCCATCTGGGAGATCTGGAACCGGTCTTGTTCCAGCATTGTGAAGGCCAGCTTTCCCAGTTTCATAACAAAGTCTCTCTCTTTATCCGGGCTGATATCTGGAGCTCTTAATCTGCGATGCTGACGTAGGAGTGCAAGCAACAGCTTTGTGTACATGTAGGTGATGCTCTTTGGCAGCTCTGCCTGTGTCCCATTTTCTTTAAATATGCGCTGGCACTCATCAGCCACTATTGAGCAGAACAAGGGCAGGTGGCACATGATGCGGAGGGTTTTGAGAGAATTCACATATTCAACAACTCGAGATGCTTGATTTGGATCCTTAAACCTCTTCTTAAAGTACTCCTCCCTTTGAGGGTCACAGAAACCAAGCACTTCTATCTCATCGTAACGTGCATCCCATGGGACACAGGCGCGTACATATGGCCGAGTAGTGACCAGGAACAGGCCACGGTAAAGCAGCCTCGCTCTCATGACGTTGACCACGATGACCTTCAGAGTGCTGGGATCTGTGGGGTCACTAAGAAGCTCTGTGTTTTCAAAGTCAATCTTCCAGTTGTACTCATCTAGACCATCAAAGACAAACATCATTTGGCATTCATCGCACTTGTAATCCTCATGTCTCAATTTTTCTGTTGCTGGGTAGAGTTTTTTTATTATGTCTGCTAAGGAAAGTCTTGAGCCCTCAAACTGTTTGAGTTCTCTGAACGGCAAAGGAAACATGAAATTCACGTGCTGGTGCGCTCGCTCTTCAATCCAATCCAGGACTAACTTTCTCACTGCCATAGATTTCCCAGATCCCGCCAGGCCAGTAAGCAATATAAACCTCGAGCTCGACTCCACAGATGAAGGCGTTAAGAAATCTGAAGTAGAAAGCTGCTTGGGATGGTCCTGGTTGCTGTTCAGCTTTTCTATTTTCAAGACCTCGTGTTCGATGTTCGGGCCATTGTCACACGTGGAAGTAATGTTGAGAGTAGTGTAGACATCATCAAAGGGCCTCTTCTCACCGCCAGAATCCTCACACACTTCACCGTATATCTTCCTCAGAGACTCAGCTAAATCGTAACGTACTTCATCTGAAAAAAAAAGAAAATGTGTATACATGAAGAAGATCATCCATTGCTTTCATTAAGGTGAAATTAACCAAGACATTAAGACAGGCTCAAAGGTACTTACTTCGGAGGCACAAAGTGTCGAGACGGTCAACCAGCTTGTTTTTCCCCATTTCGGCCAGATGGGTTTTGGTGATATGTAAAGATACTTCGAGGGTGTAACACTCGAGTAAGCGGTCCACGAGGTCCACTATGTCCATGCCTTGAGGAGGAGTGCTGAACGACTGTGGGTAATACTTCCACAGCATCCTTTTGAATGCCATAAGTTCGAACTCTGACAGCTGTCCAAGGGTTTTTGAGATAGCCTAAATTCAAAACAGCAGGCAAATTTAGTGGATTCTATCTATGCAGCATTTATTTTTGTCAAAAATAATGCACAAAGGCAAATGAACATAAACTGACCTTGAAAGTGAATGCAACTGTTAGAGACGGATGCCTATTTTGATTTATGTTTTCATTTATCGTGTGTGTGTCAGAAGATTCAGAGACATCTTCTTTGGTCTTGACCCTAGTGAGGTCACCGGGAAAATGTGTCGAAATATTTTAGTTGCAATATTCAAAACAGTCAAACACAGTAAAATATACAAGCGCAATAGACGTGTTTCTTACTTGCGAGTCTTCTTTTCACAATCATCGCTGTCAATGGAGTAACAGCTGGAGTATGAATCTGCTCTGTCCCGCCGGACACTAAAACCAGGAAGACAAAACTGTGTTTAAATGAAGTGTATCACTCTGTTTCCAAGAATTATTTTGACTCAGTCCTCTCAAAAAAAGTTCTTGCATAAAAAGCTTGTATATATTTTGGATAGGCTACTTAGACTGTCTACCTCAACTGGAAAGTACTCTGAGTCAATTTTTTTTTTCTTTCTTTCTTAAATGTGCTTTATGATTAAAGCTGACTTGACATGTTTGCACCTTGTGAAAAAGTTGTCCTCTTCTTCCATTTTGTCTGAGTCCTCACTTGTCATTGTGTTGTAGCTCTCAGCTGGAGACAAGGCCTGGTCCACATAATGCCTGAAAAAAATAAGAATGGTAGAATATCAAGATTTGTTTTTAGTTATTTAGTGGCCACATAACAAGCAAAGGGTTCCAGACAACATGCAAAATAAGCAGTCCGTTATGATTTTAGTGCTTTTACTCACTCATGAAATGAAGGAAATCAAGTCCAAGGTATTCAAACTAGAAATGTAGAGCAATTATGATGTGCAATTATGATGTGTGATGGAAAAGCTTTCTTTGGAATGACTCTACTAAGACTCAGAAAGTGTGACGCAGCATAGGAAAAGCCGGCCAAAGACGCAGACCGAGAATCCCGCCAACGCACTGTAACAGCCAAGCAATAACGCAATCAAGAACTGGAGTTTCCAATATTTCTAGAGTTCACGTCCTTGTCAGCAAATATCTCTCAATACTATGTCCGAAAAATGTGGTTTATTGAAAAGCTGCTGATTCATAAAGTGCACTATTTTGCCTCAAATTCTCATCCAACAAACCACAACTGTGTGGGGAAAACCCCCCACTCAGCACAGCCACACACACCTAGAGGTGTGACCTGGCCACTCAGCCAGCAAAATTTGCCCCCTTAGTGATGCTGGCCATTCTTTCTCTTTAGTCTCTGGCATTTACACTTTTGTGATCAATTGACAGTTTCTTGTAAAAGCTAGCAGGGTTTTTAATCAGAAGATTAGTTATCTCCAAATGTACTACAACTGAGTATTTATCTATGTGCATTGTTAGTGAACTAAAAATTAAAAGAATGAACCAGAGAACCCAGAGAGAACCCACACAAATACGGGGAGAACATGGAAACTCCACACAGAAAGGCCAGATGGTGGAAGAGAAGAGAATGGATGGATGGATAGAACTTGTCTGACAATGTCAGATAAAAGATCTCAAAAAAACACCACAACATGTCGCAATCTAAAGAAACTCAAGAACAGCTGAGAAACAAAGTCACTGACATCTATCAGTCTGGAAAGGATTACAAAACCATTTCTAAGCCTTTGGGACTCCAGCAAACCAAAGTGAGAGCCATTATTCACAAATGGAGAAAACTTAGAACAGTGGTGAACCTTCCCAGGAGTGGCCGTCCTATTCAAATTACTCCAAAAACGCACTGACGACTTATCTTGGAGGTCAATGAAAAGCTGAATTAAAACAAGACTCGTTGTCACTTATCACAAATGCTTGATTGTGGTTCTTGCTGCCATGGGTGGCACAACCAGTTAAACAGCAAACACGCCCACAGTGCGTGGCCCAGATGTGCCAACAGTGTCCGCACATTTATTACATGTTGGGGGTATGTAATAAATTAAGGGGGCAATTACTTTTTCACAAAGGGCCAGTAGGTCTGGATAGCTTTTTTCCCCTTAATAAATGAAATTGTCATTTAAAAACTGTATTTTGTATTTACTTGATTTGTTCTTTGACTGATATTAAAATTTGTTTGATGATCTGAAACGTATAAGTGTGGCAAATATGCAAAATAAATAAAGCTCTGAGCTGCCACTGCAAATTTACTATTACACAAGCTCAAAACAATGCTCATTTTTTTAATGTATTGTAACCTAAGACATTACAGAAAATCACAGCTTGGGTCTGCCAAAATCATCTAAAAGATTGGACGATTTTTATATACTTCAAAAGCATTTTCACTACTTTCTATAAAAAATACACTGTTAGAGTGAGAGGAGCAGAGGAACCTTCATTTCTCCATACCAGTGGGTTGTATCCATTGGAGTCGGCCCCAGGTCAAGTGAAGGTCTTCTTTCAGGAATGTAGTAGAGGTCCTCATCCTCATCTTCCTCCTCCTCAAGCCCACTTCCCTGTCTTCCAGACGCTGCATCCCCAATGGATGAGCTGCCTGACAGCGTGGCCATCGCTTCATCGATGTCAGTCATAATTTCAGGCAGAGGGTCAGTAAACAACAGCGATCACCTTGTGTTTTATTGTTGTGTGTCTGGAAAAAACAAGACAGATATTAATCTTTCTACTCTTGCTTATTCAACCCATTACCCTGTCAAACAAAAATGATACAAATTTCCTTTAAACATCTTGAGCAAAGCAAGTAACAGCCACAAAAGACTGTATTGTAAATATTTTGACACTGGCCCCTGCACTGGGTGGAACAGTGATGCAGGGGTTAGCACAGCAAGAAGACCACTGGCCAGCTGTGGCCGTTCTGCGTGGAGTGTGCATGTTCTCCCTGTGTCTACTCCTGGCTTCCTCCCACGGTCCAAAGACATGCATGTTAGGCTGACCAGTTTGTCCGTCTCTGTGTGTTAGCCCTGTGACAGAACGGTGAGCTGTCCAGGGTGTACCCTGCTTCTTGCTCTGTGACAGCTGGGATAGGCTCCAGACCCACTGTGACCCCGAACTGGATTATCAGAAGAAAATGGATGGATGGATGGACGACTCCTGCATTGTTTTGTGATTGTGGTTTTGGAGCTACCTACATTCCCATGGAAAATAATGTTAAAAACAGGAATATTAGGTCTAGAGAGAAAAATGCTGAAACAGCCCATGCATGTTAATTCCAGCTGCAGCAAGAGTGCTATTAATAATAACTATTATTATAGCAATCATATTTCCCACAGCATTATCATGTTTCTAACATACAATGCCCCATATATTTAGTGAAGGCTTACTTGGCAGTTCCTTGAATTTTGAAAAGTAGAATGGTAGGTGGAGCTACCAGTTCCCTCTCCTGTAGAACCAGCTCCCAGTTTGGGTTCAGCAGACAGACACCCCCCTAAATTTGCACTAATATGCCGTGTGTTTGCTCTTTGTCCTCTCTCTCCCCAGTGCCCTTCTGCAGGTATCCCTGGTTTATTGTTATAAACCTATTCCTTGCTATCCTCCGCTCCTCACACCTCAACCGTCAGGCGGAGCACCGCCCATGGGAGCCAGGTCATGCCGCAAATTTCTTCCTGTTTTACGAAGGACTTCTTTCGTATTATCATGTGCCATGTGCTTGGTAAAAGGAATTTATTGACTTCCCTGCTATATTTGGTTAAGGTCTATATTAAAAAAGCGGAGTAAAAATGGGTTTAATTGGACATTTTTCGGGACTCTTCCGCATTGCGTTTTATTTTCTTCATGTTATGAATGGCAGCCCGTGCCAACTGTTTCACCTATATTACATCTGCATAATATAAAATTACGTCCTCGGCTTTTTAAGGTGTCTTTGGGATTCATTTAATGTCAGCTTTGTCGACTTTGAACTTAAAGAGATTTACATGAGCTAACACGGTGAGGCGCAATAAGAAGGCTTCAACAAGGAATGAGGCGCACAATTTTTTTTACATAAAACGATGACTAATGCTGTCTTAACACTCAATCATCTCATCTAATTAACTGGTTATTACATAAATACATTACTGCTACTTTGAAATGCATGTCAAAAACATGCTTACCTTACCTCTTCAGTTTCTGGAAGTTT
>NC_044359.1:19867973-19982973 GCF_007364275.1 Archocentrus centrarchus
TAGTACATTTGTTACATGTTTCATGACAGCCATGTTGTGCCATTACATTGCAAGATGGTCAGGAATAACTAATTATGCTTGAATAAACAAGTTCATTGATAGTATGAGGAGTATTCTATACTTTATAAAGAAAGCATCAAAATCTCAGGTTGGTGAGGAGTTTTATACAACTTCAAAATGTTACAAAGAGGACTAAATTTTAAAATCTTCATAGAACCACAGGTGACCTGAACCTCAGGCACATGGAGTCAGTAGCACAGCCTTTAAACTATATGGACACATCCTCTTTTGGACTTCAAAGTCAAACTGCACTGTTTTTCAAAGGCACCACCAACACACTGAAGCAATTAGCTAACATTTTAATTGTAATTAATAAACTGTAAAATATTGTGTCTTTTTGTGCCTGTAATATATTAAAATGCACCGCTTTTGCATCTGTTGGTCATTAATCACAAAGAGGTCAGACTCAGCTGCAGGGCCTCGCCGTCATTTCGCTCAACATGCTAAAGTCACCACATTTTTTTTCCCTTTCCCTTCTGTATACTCCCATCATTTACCTGGTAAGATGACCAAGAGGCCTGCTGTTGCTCCCCAACTTCTAAGGGGTAGAAAGCAATGGGTGATTTAATATGAAGCTTGTGGCTTTAGATGATGTGAGCAGAGGACACCAGCACCTCCTCATAACATGCCTATTTTTACTTTTACTTTTGCCAATGAATGACTGATAGAACGATTGTAAATCAATACTGAGTTTAAGGAGATGGTATTGTGTTTTTGTCTGTTTTTGTCTGTTTGTTTTTTGCTCCTGATATGTTGTTAAAAAGATTGAATGAATGAGAAAAACACTGTGTGACAGGTGAAAGAATGAGAGAGAGGTGGAGTGGATCTGAAAAGAAAAAAATGTCCATCTTTGACATTTTGAAAACAAACAGATGTTCCGTTAACTAAGTTTATGTTTCAAATAAAGGAGCAGCACCAAGAGAAAAAAAAAAAAAAAAAAAAAAATGCACCGCTTTTGTTCTTAAAGGTTTATTAAGGCACATTATTCACTAATGAGCCTTTTTTTTATAAGAACTTTTAGCAGAGCAACAGTAAGTTTTCTAACTTGTGGAAATAATTAGCTGAATGAATTTAATATTTTGTCAATCTAAAAAGGAAGCCTTAGAAAAGTACACTAGTAGATCAGACTAATGTCAGCATACTATGAATGAATGAATGAACTTTATTTGGAAGAGGAAGCAGGTTTCTCAAAATGAAACTGTAAAAAGTTTGACTGTTTCAAAAACGAGATTAAGCAAGTGTGAAAATGTGAATGTGTGTGTGTGTGTGTGTGTGTGTGCTGACTATTACAGCTGTGTATGTGTAAAGACTTGTGTAACTATGCTCTCAAGATGAAAGATGAACTGTTTTTATATAATTACCAACATGTACAATAAAAATACTGGTGCAGCTGCAGAATGAAACTTTAATAAATTAATTCATATTACTACCATTTAGGAGATAATGATAAGGAAGGTGGCCCCATCAGTGTTTAAACATAACACTATTTATGAACTATGTCATATATGTAAATGACTAAGAAAAAAAAATGCATCAATATTTTATTATTATTTGTTTAATTTAATGGAGAAAGCCACTTTGACTTGGTATTAAGTGTAATGGCTCCTTTTATAGTATAATACTACACGCTCAGGGTGGACAGCTTTCATATCCTTTTTTGGCAGAGTCACTGGATCAGCTGTGTGCTCACTCTGGTTATGAAATCTAAATAATTTCATTTTAGGGGAGTTTTTTCTTCCCATGTTGTGGACACTTAAGAGGAAATTTGTCTGCTACCGAAGTCATTGTGAAACAAACCTTTGGCCGACAGTTGTCTTTAACCCCTTTCTATATTCACCTTCCCCCCCCCCCATTTAAGGCTGGAAAGCAAATCTGATTCCATACTGTTTTACACAGAAAATATATTCTCTATTTGACCTACTCAAACTCAAAACTCAATTATACACAGTTCACACAATTTTAGCCTGGCACGTCTGCAGTCTTTAGAAAGTTTATCAATTCAACAAGAACCTAAAAATCGTTTAGTAGCTTTGAACAAATTTTGGTTTTACAACCAGCTGGCTCACCGCTGAGTGAGGGATCAGCCGGATCTTGTTGGCTTTAACAAGACGTGTTAATTCAAAGGCAAAGTTGCTTGAAGGAACACCTGAAGGGCAGAATTATTAAGCATGTTGCTACAGTACACTTATTATCACCTCAAGCAAGCAAACAAGATTGCTGCATGGTATTTGTGTCACAATCCCATTTTCCTTCTGCTCAGTCACACTAGAATAAAAATAGACATTAACCTCCTTGAGGTCCCACTGAGGGCCACATTTGGCATTTTCTCCAGAAGATCCACAGCATACATTCTTTTGTGTGTGTTAGAATTACATAATGAAAGAGCTATAAAAGAGTGGCAGTGTTGGAGGACTGTATGGTTCTATGCAACAAGTGCAGTTAAGAAATCTACAACTTCAGCAGCACAATAATTTAACATTTTTACTGGAGTGTAAAACATTAGCTTTGCTCTTTCCTTTTAAGAAAGCTGAATACCTTCAAGTTTTTCATTTACCTGATAATCATAAACTCATTAAATGAGGACTCATTTAACCTTCTGCACTCAGAACTTAATGAGTTACCCATTTTCCAGTCTCCTCGTCCCGGGTGTTATCTGAACTGCTGGTACAATTTGCGCAGTTCATCCCAAAAGAACAACGAAAGAATGGTGTGTGGCCCGAGTCGGAAATAGGATGCTCCCAGGCCTTTGTAGAGTCCTATCATGCCCTCCTTCTTCAGGGTCTTGGAAAAGCAGTCAGTAAATCCTTTGTAGAGCTGACCCTACAAAACAAGAGAATGACATCAGGCAACTGAACAGCTGGCAGACCGTACAACGATTTACAGAATGCAAGTACGGTGAAAACATATCAGTCTGTGCCAGTCTGTGATTTTCACTACTACTTCGACAGTCTGGTCTTTCCACTCACCTTGCCCAAAGGATCCACGGGCTGGTTGTAGAGCCGCGTGCTCACCACATCAAAAGGAGTCATAGCCAGCACCACCACCACACTACTGATCATGCCGGCGCTGAGGCCAACCAGCCAGCTGTTCGCTGGGAACACCTTGCCAAAGAAGAAAATAATGTTATGGGGTGGACAAGTTGAGAAAGCACGCGCAAGTGGGCCTGTGGTTGCAGCATAGAGTAGAGAAGTAAATCATCCTCAAGGTAGATCCATGCATGCAGCCACTTCTAATTTTAACTACTCATAATTACATGCTCACGTGCAGTGAAACAAGAGGAATGCCTCTATTATTGGATTGTTTCAAATTTGACATTTTCATTCAGATTTCATGCCTGGGAAAGTAGGTGAGTGGGCCTTTTCTAAAAAAGAAAATCTATAAAAGTCTTTGATGTATGAAGCTAAAATGTCACAGCAATCATTAAAAATGCCCAAATCAAAGGTGGTTGAGCAGAAAATGTTCTAAACATTTGATGATTTGAGTTGAAGAATGATTGATTTGGAATGACCCTTGTGTTTACTACGTGTTTTTGTATGCAATCCTGTTGTTTTACAACACAACATAATATAAAAACATGGTATACAGATCAGTGTCGAATTAATGGAAAACTCAACATATCTCAGTACAGCTTTGATGACCCACGTGGTGCCACAAAAACTTCATTGCTTCTTTGCACTGATTCTCCAGGTCTCTTGAACTCTATTCCCAAAAGATATTCCCTCATTTGGTGTTTTGATGATGATGGCAGAGCGTGCTGTCTAATATCGTATTCAGACTACCGTATTTTTCGGACTATACGTCGCTCCGGAGTATAGGTCGCACCAGCCAAAAAATGCATAATAAAGAAGAAAAAACATATATAGGTCGCACTGGACTATAAGTCGCACTTTTTTTTGGGGGGGGGGGGGGGGGGGGGGGGGTTGATAGAATCCGAGACCCAGAGCACAAATTCCATCTTGAACGGTAATTTAAAATAATAATGGATTAAAGAACAGGATGAACACGGTTACACCTACGTTATGCTAACGTAGCACATTTAGCTACATGACGCACAACGAACACGTGTTCGGTATTGTAACGTTGTAAACACACTTCCAAAGTCGGCGATATTCACAACAAAGGTCGTCTTTATTAACAGAAAAACGGCTGCTGTAGGCCACAGCCACGCCAACCACAACTACAACAGCGGAACAGCAACACACACACAGGCAAGCTCTCGGTCTTTTTCTCTCTCTCCATGCTGCCTTCACGAACCTCCCGAACAGTCCGAAATCCCACAACATCAACACGCTCTCTAACTAAGAGAATCGCTACAGTATGTTAACGTAACATTAAGTTATTCAGATAACCATAGCATAAAGAACATACTAACAAGTTAACCAAACCATCAATCCATTGAATTCTTCATCCTCGGTGTCACTTCTAAACAATTCCGTACACTCCGTAGACGAAGCGCCGCTTCCTCTTCTGTGTCGCGTTAGTCAGACTCGTCGTCAGCTGCAGTTCCAATTATTCCAGCCTTTCTGAATCCCAACAGGATGGTTTGTCACTGAAGCCCATGTTTTCTTGATCCATCCAATGACTTCCAGGAAAGTTGGGTGGCGCATTCTCCCAGTTGCCGTTAAGCTGTGCTCTCCATCCACCATCCACTGCGCCCACAGGTTACGCAAGACTGCCTTAAAGCTGCAGTTCACGGAGATGTCAAGTGGCTGGAGTATTTTGGTTCATGTGTTATAAATGTCACATATACGTCGCTCCGGAGTATAGGTCGCACCCCCAGCCAAACTATGAAAAAAAGTGCGACTTATACTCCGGAAAATACGGTACATAATACGAGCCCGGCTGTAGCCCAACCCATATGATGTGCAGCTGTACATGACAGTCAGGAACACCCAGAGGTGGCAAAAGTACTGACATTCTGTACTTAAGTAGAAGTACAAGTAATTATGTTAAAAAATACTTTAGTAAAAGTCGAAGTACTGGTTCAACTTCTCTACTTAAGTAAAAGTAAAAAAATACAGGCTCTGAAATGTACTCAAAGTAAGAAAGTAAAAGTAGTTCTTTGGAGGATGTTTCTACAAGCTATTTTTGTGTAAAACTAACCGAACCTCATTATATATTATTGTAATAATATAAAATAATATTACATGAGAATACAAACGTTATTCCAATCTAAATTTTAATCCTAATGAATGCACTCAGCTTGAAACTGTTATGTAGGACACAAACTGCGAAAGGGAATTTAAACACAGCTCTGTTCTCTGTGTCCTCCATAGTAGAGGGTGACTGTGCCTCCACCTAAACACAAACATGAGGATACTCAGGGGTTACAGTGGGATTCAGAAGGTGGAGGAACCCTAAGATCAGCTGTAGTGGCTCTGCATGGGGAGAAGAATCACAGCTTTCTATGGTGAGCTGCAGTAAATGATGTTGGTGTGCAGGCTGTGATCAGCTGACCTGCTGCTGCTGCTCTGAGGTTTACTGCTCTGTGTGGATGAAGTGAACTCACAAAGATGTATCCCAGTATTTCACAGCTATCTGAGCTGATCTCCTTCCCCTACACTGACAGCATACAGGCTGTAGAAATGTTGGATTCAGTGAATGAATCTCAGCATCAGCAGCTTTGATTCAAACTCATCTCTGCTGCACTGATGTAACCTGTAACTCTGACCATGAACACAAACACTGTGCTCCAGTCCAACACAGAGCTTTACTGTAAATACAGTACAACAAGCTAACCTAAACTGCAGCATTTTCATAGAATCTTTGAATAACACAAAGTCAGCATACTTCAGTTTATTTTCCAGTCCTTACCTTTAATTCTAACCTCTCTTCTTCCTCTCCTGTCCTCTTTCTCCATCTCTGAGTGAACTTCTCTCTCTTTGCTCTCCCTGAAATACAGCAGCTCTTCTTTTAGCTAGCAGACACACTGTGTAACAAACTGCACACACTTTGTGTGTTTGCTGATATTTGTTGAGCATTTAGAAACGCTGCATTTACCTGCCACACGTTACTCCCTTCGTGCTCGCTCCTCTTCAGTAGCACTAGCTAAGCTGTTTATGTGCCGCGAGCATAACTTACGGACTCGGTCCGCCCCGATTATAGCGCTATAAATGATACATTAATTATATGGGTTTGCGTATTTAAACCCTTTGTACGAGATAAGCCCCAATGATGGAGGATACGCAGTACGATTGTCTCTTATGTGTTATTATTCCTCCGTTTAGGCTCAGATCGTTTGATGTTTGACGGCGCACTGACCGGAAATGCAAACTTCTCTCTGACGTGTTAAAAAGTAACGAGTCTGTTTGAAAATGTAAGAAGTAGAAAGTACCGATACTTGTGTAAAAATGTAGGGAGTAAAAGTAAAAAGTAGTCAGAAAAATAAATACTTAAGTAAAGTACAGATACCTGAAAAATCTACTTAAGTACAGTAACGAAGTATTTGTACTTCGTTACTTCCCACCTCTGGGAACACCTCACGGTGTCCTGACTCAGAGTCTAGCATCTTACAATTTTTCCTAATCTTCAACAACAGTTTTGTGATTTCTGTGAGGTTAACCAAGAGGAGCATTGAGGGGTTTGTTTTTGTTTTTTACAGATTGCACATGACAATGCAAGAGAGAGGTGGGTGGCACACCTGAAAGCCAGTACCATATGTACCGCTTCAGTTGCTGCTGTCTGCGTTCTTTTCCCAGAAATCATTACCTCACTTGTCCATCCACACGAAGCCTGAAAGCCGGCAAGCATGTCTCATGACCGACAGAAATGAAAGACAACATTTCATATTGCCCAATCTGACACTGTGACCACTATAACAGACCAAAACAGTAGCAGTAAGAGCTTGGCACAACATGTCAAACTGAAATCATAAGTGTTCAACTGGGATGAAATCTGATGACTGTAGTGAAGACCACAGCATATCATTCAATGACCCCCGCATGGCCTGTGGAAGGTCACTCTCATCAGGATTGAAAACCTTCATTAGAGAGGTGATTAACTTTGAATTGTTTATAATAATGTCTCCCACAGCAAAACAGAGCCACCAGATCCCCCCACTGTAGGGGTCAAAGATTCAGATTTTCCCTGTAAGTGTATATGATCATATAATAATAACATAATAAATAGACAAAACAGCAGCAGCAGCTAAAACTTCCAAACCTCTTTCAAGGTCTCGTAAGTGATGCAGACTGTTCTGCACAAAACCACAACTGTTTATGTTAATACAAAGTTATGCTTCTCCAGATTAATATAGCTGATTGTACATGAAGCAATGGTGGAGGTGAAGGGAGGTGTGACCAGCGTTACTTACCCAACCAACCTGTTAGGACAGCCTTAAGGAACTCAATCAAATAAAGGAACTAGTATATGAAAACTATACAAAAATGTAAGAATTAATTCCTTAAAAGAAAATGCTTCTGGAATTTGTTATTAAATAACTTTTTAACTGGAACTGGGTCACTAATTTACACTGAGTAGATTGTTGCGCTAGGTGCATAAGCCTCGTGTGTTCAGCCAGGGGGCCAATAAAAGGTACTGAATTTATATTCCAGAGGAGTGCAAAACAGAGCACTTTATCAGTGTCACAATGACTGCTTTAGAAATCTGCAAACAGATACTGACTGCAAACCATCTCTTCTCAAGCCTCCATTCCTGATTTAGGGCTGTAATTATATGAGAATCCAAATTAGGAGTGTTTCCCCAACAAACACTCCTGAAGCCAAACACAGTCGGATTACTACTGTATAAAAATAAGAACAGAAAACACCCGTGTTTATTCTTAAACAGTGTGCCCTTATGTAAAATGTGCACACGTGGTGGAAGACTGAAGAAACACCCCACCACCACCCCTGTCTGTGAGCCTGATAAAAAACAAATCTCAGCGAGCCCCATGCCAACCTGCAGGTCACTGACAAGCTCCTTGGCGGAGGAGAAGGTGGAGAGCTGAGTGGCTGACCCCACGCTGACCCTCGGTACTGCAGCACTGGAGCCCCTCCACAGTCCCAGAATGCCATGCTGCCTGTAGATGGCAACCAGGGCATGGGTCATCCCCTGTTGGGAAGAGGAGCAGCATATTAGGACGTTGTGTTGATGCATCCCATTCATGTTCATGCATTCGCTTCTTAGGTTACCTGATGTTTGTACTGATGACCAACTGCAATAGAGGAGGTAGACTGACTCTGCAGGTGAGTCTTCACCTGTCAGTGGAGACAATTTAAGTTAATCATTTACCACAGTTAAAAGTGGCAGTTCACCTTAGTGTCACGCCCGAATAACTTTATTAAAGTGGACAAAAAAAAAAAAGCCAGCTACTGACCAAGTATATGGGGCTGCCCATCACAGCTCCCACCACTCCAGCGACAGCCCCTGCCACCGTGGTTTTGACAGCGCTGACCCTTCCATTGGTGTGGATGTAACCCGACGACTCGATGATGGCGTACGATCCGAGCCTGACTCCATTCATAAAAAACTGATACCACAGCCCGGGGACTAATCCTTTCTGTAAGCCGACCAGTCCTTCCACTTTGCCGATAGTATAAAAAGCGTGGAACACGTTGCGATAATAAACCTGATAAGAGCCACGGCTCTTTAGCTCTCCTTGGAGTTGCATACGTGTTTTGACGACCTCCAGCGGGTTCGTGAATACGCAGGCGCCGCACGCCGCCACTCCGCTCAGCACGAACTCCATCGCGGCCGACCGACCGTCCGTCCAACGGGAAGACAGATATAGACCTCAAGGCTGCTTCCAGTGCTTCACAGCACTGGAATTTTGCTCAGCAGCAGCCTCCTCCCACATAAAGTACTCAGGCACACACCACCCGGTTCAGTACATCAGCAAGAAGGCATGAGAGTACTTCAATGCGCTTTGTAAACTCGTAATTCCAATTGATGAAATGATAAATATTGCTTATCTGCTGATTGCAGTAGCAAAGTGGACATAGTCAAAGCCAGACTTGAGAGAATTTCAACTTATGCGCGTTTTTCTTTTATTTTTATGTTCCTTAATATGATATTCACCTGTGCTACTAATCATTTTTACACCACAACTAACATTTGAAGCATTTATAGGAGCGTTGTAAAATAAATAAACTAAAAGGGCATTAAAAATATAAACCGAATGTTTGAATACCACAGTGGTTACCACCTAGTGGTTAAATACCTGTCGATCAACTGCGTTTTATTACCTTTAAATTTCAGGCGTACGCTTTTTCTTTCACCTAAACATCTCATTTTAGCAGTCGGTACCGCAACGTGCTACGTAGTTCATTTGACGCTTCGCAGCTCAGCCAATGAAAATGGTCCTCTTTTTGTTTGTGTTTTTTTTGTTGTTGTTGTTTTTTTGTTAACAGTAGTCACCATCACAGACATATGCATAGACATATACCTAGACGCTGCGTTAAGCGCTGACTTCACTAAAAAGAGAAAAACCAATCGTGATATACGTGCCTTACTCCAGAAGGACAAGGTCTCTGTTCTTAATGTAAACTCTTACTGAAATAATTTTGCTTCAGACTTGGACTGGAACAAAATCTGGTGTCTCTCATCTAAATATTTGATTATTAATAAGATCAAAGATATGTCTCTCAAGATGATCTATCGTTTTTTTCCATGCAAGTCTTTTCTCTAGCGATATAAAAAGGACATTGACACAAGCTGCTCCTTCTGAGGACTCTATGAAGAAGATCTCTGTCACTTATTCTGGACTTGTTCCTTTTCATGTACTTTTTGGCAAAATATTTGTACTTTTATTTCCCAAAACATTCCTGACAACTTTACCCTTTCTTATACGGATATATTGTTTGGATTCTTCTTTTATCCTTCTAATCAGTCAAAACAAATTCCAATCAACCAGTCAACCAATTCCATATTATTAACCTAATTTTATTAATATTTTTGTGAATTAATTTCTTTCCTCGTTTTAAATAGTCTATTCAACCCCCTGGCATTGTTGTTTTGCTATACTTTATGTCTGCATTTTTGTTTTGTTTTGCTGTACCTTCAACCTTTATTATCAATAAAGATTGTTTACAAGGAAAAAAAAAAGCGCTGACTCGTACGTCAACGCCGCCGCCATATTGGATGTGGCAAAATAGGCCAACATGACATGGCAGAGATACTGCGCCCTTGTGCTGTATGGAGTTTTTCGAACCATTTTGTAGTTGAAACGGGATTGCATGGGATTACCTTTTACAGGTAAGACTGAAGACTGAAATGTTTTTTTTTTTTATTGTATTTGGCCAGTCTAACGTTTTGAAAACAGAATTTGCAGACGTTGCAGTGATACTATGTAGTCCTGCGGTGCACCTCCAAACAATAAAGTCAGTCTAATTGAAGTACACTGGCCCGAGTTAACTACTCTGATACAAATAAAGACCGATTAAGGTCAAATCCAGACCTTCTGTTTGCTGCTGCCTGCACATGAGTCTATTTTTACATTTTTGCTTCTTGCCCACTTGTTTTTGTGTAGTAATAATAATACATTTAATTTATGAAACACTTTACAAAAGTTGGATATAGCGCTTTTTTGTTATTTTACCTTTTTAACCATAAAATGTTATTGTATGCAATAAAAGATGGATCTATAATTTTAGTAAGAAAATTAAGTAGATCAGTGTCTTTTACAGTTTCTTAGTTTAATTTATAAACTTTGTTCATTTTTTTTCCCTTAAAGACTGTCATTAATACTACTTAAATTAATTTAAAAAACAGTGAATATAATTTTTTTTTATTCATAAACCTGCATATGTTATATCTATATGTCAGGATCTGGTTATTGTAGACATTTATCATCACAGTAACAGCTAAATTATGCAATGCCCTCCCCTCTCATGACTCAGCTAGTGACGATACTCCCTGGACAATCAGTGGCATGCTGTTCTTCGACGTCACATTTTCAGATTGCTTGGAACCCCGGCTGAGAGGGTACTAAAAAAAGTACCTGGTACCAGGACCTAATGGAAAACCTGGCAAACCATGCTAAGTCGAGTCACGTAGCTACTAGTGGAAAAGCAGCATTTGTTGCAAAGTGATTGCTTGATTCGGCCTACAATATCTATTCTGTAACAATCCTTGTCAGTCTTTTCTCAATCACACTATGCATTTTGATGTTTGTCAAAGCATAATAAAGCAAATAAAAGACAGAATGCTCTTTCTAAAACAAGTGGAGACTAACTTTTATTAAAATACAGTTCTGCTCTAGTTAAACTAATGCCACTGCATAATAATAGCCATGAAATTGTCATGGTGCACTGTGTGGCTGGAGCAGGTAGACCCCAAAAATGAAGGACTCACAGTCAAAACTCAACTGAAAGGGTGTTTATTGTGGAATGACAAAAGAACAGAGCTATACTGGGAAGGACAGGTGCAAGGACTAAATACAAAAAAACAAAACACAGTAACAGGACCACAGACAACATGACAATGAACAGAAGACATCTGAGGGCTTAAATACACATCAGGTAATTAGGGCAAGAGGAAACAGCAGGGCACAACAGGTGGAACAAATGAGACTAATAACACAGGGGAAGCAAAACTAAACACAAAATACAGGGAACACAAGACTGTCAAAATAAAACAGGAAGTAACCTAACAAGGTACACACAGACTTAACATGGAGGACTGGAATACAGAGAAACACAGACCGGGACCAAGGCACGGACAAAGAGAAACACAGACACGGGACAGACGCAGACGCAGACTAGACACAACACTGGGAATAAAACTCAATACGAAAACACAGGAGGTCAGGGTCATGACAAAAGGATAAAACGGACACAAGGACACAAGGACACAGACGCAGGGGAGACAGGGACAAAGGGAACTAGAAAACTACAACTGATAACAAAGCCAGAACTAAGATGAACAATGAAAACTAAAACAAACTAGGAAATAACAAAACTCAGTGAAAACAGAGCTAAACACAAAACGCTGGGCACACGGCCCAGGACCATGACAGCAATTTAAAATCTTACCAACAATGTCTCAATATTGTTAGTTTTACTCTTTCCACACACACATATAAATAGCAGATATGCAATTTGGAAACAGACCTGTATGAGTAATATGTTTCTTGGCCTCTAGAGGGCACTCACATGTCAACTAATGAGGTGGAATTTTAAGAATGGTCATGTGTCTCTTGTTGGTTATGAATCCAGTTGGGTCACCAGAGTTTTCCTCCATGGACAGCATTTCTGTCTCTCTCCAGTATAGCTGCCTGCTTCTGTGTTCCTACATTTAAAAGAAAATGCCATCTCCAGATGTCTTACAAAAATTTGGAGCATAGCACAAGAGGGTGTGACATCAGAGCATTATAGGTCAGATAACGAGCACACCTGTAATGACCAAAAGTTATAAAAGTAATAATACTCTATGTATCTTGGTTATGTCTACATGACTTATTTCTGATAATGCAGATACAAATCGGCCACAGCGTGCATTATCTTGACAAAAGTATAACACAGTGAACCCGCCAACGTGATGTCGTGGAAGAGTACAAGTACCCGGGCACCCACATACACAACAGACTGAACTGGAAGATCAAAACAGAGGCTGTACACAAGAAGAGGATTAGTGGGCTATTTTCTTTATAAGGAAGCTGAGATCCTTAAATATTTGCACCAAAATGTTGGAGATTTTCTGTCAGTCAGTTGATGTGAGTGCAGTGTACTTTGCTGTGGTCTGTTTGGGGAGTCGCATCAGAGTTGGTGATACAAGCACACTGGTAAAACTAATCAGGAAAGCTGGCTCTGTGATTGGCTGCACTTCTGAAGCTATGGAGGAGAACAAACTGTCATCAGTCATGGATAGTCTTAACCACCCTCTACATCACTTACTTCTCCAACAGACTGATCCAGCTCTGCTGCCACTAGGAAAGCTACAGGGAATATTTCATGTGAAGACCCTCTGTAATGCAAACTCAGTTTTGAAAATGTTGGGCTACTGTGTAAAACGTAACAGCAGAGTGCAGTGATTTGTAAATGTACAGGCTCAAAGTGTTTGACATGTACAGAATACAGCACTTTCATTTGTGCTCTTACAAATAATGCAGCTGTTTATTTTCTCTGTATTTAATTATATGTATAGTTCAGTTTAGACAAAAGGCTTACATAAGCAGGAGTATTATAAATATTATATTCATGCCCTATTTTCAGCTTAGTGTGTACTGGGAGCAGAGAGTGGCCATTATAGGTGTAAAAGCAGATGTCAATGCAGGAGAACTAATGTGCTGTAATATATGCTGTACTGTACACTGAAAGCAATAAGAGCAATGTGCTACACACACACACACACACACACACACACACACACACACACACATATATATATATATATATATATATATATATTAACATGGTTCAATATTCAGCTCATCCACCTATGTTACTCTTAAAAACAGGATGGATGTAACATCATAGGCTTCGTAAAGATGGATAAGAGAGCTCTCTTGAGAGGCGAGATCTTGCATTGTTTTCCTGTTGGTCTCATAATTCAGTTCTGAATGAATTTATAAAACAAGAACAGATCCTCGTCAATATTCCAAGATGAGATAGCTGCTTGACTACTGGATAAGTTTTATACTGTTGTCTCCTTTCAAAGTAAAAAAGACCAAATGGATGATTTGATAGTAGCAATAAATAAGTAAAAGCTATTCAGACTACTCTGGCTTGGTTAACATCTTTAATTAACAATGAAAACAAGGAATAGACTTTAGGAATAACACCACTATTAAGTAGGTTTAGCACCCAACCATAAATCAGTAACACATTTTATACCTAATGTTTCAGATCCATGTGGACACAATGGTCTGCTCAGATCACGTTACATGAGGCTGTTGTGACCCTGTTTGGCATAAGAAAGCTGCAAAAGGCTGTTGTGGTACCTTTGCTTGCCTGCACAGATGTTCAGATTGTCAAGCCTGTCCTAAGTGCTAAGGTATTCTTTCCTGTGCATTTTAATTATGGAGTCTCAAATAATTACAATAATTTGCAAATTTGGTTTTCCAGTCAGCTGCCTGAGGTGAACAAGATGATGTCCTCGAGCTGATATTAAAATATTTCCTAACCTGAGTTTCTTTAATTGGCTCATCAATAGAATGATTGCTCTAGTCTTAAGGAGATGATGTATTTACTGGTATTTTATATAAATATTTTGGGAAATCAAGTGTTCATTTACTCTGGATGGCATTACCTTGGCCTCTAGTAACACTGTAAGGAATCTTGGAGTGGACCAGGATATGTTCTTCAATGCACATATTTAACAAATATGTAGGACTGTTTGACGCATTTGCTTAATATCTTTTAATATCTTGCTTAACATCCTGTCCTGAGTGATGCAGAAAAACTAGCCCATGCATTTATTACTTCTGGGCTATTGTAATGAATGATGATATTAATTACAATCAGATTGTTCTAAAAGCTCCCTGAAAAGTTTTCGGTTGATCCAGAACACCGCAGAAAGAGTACAGAGAGGGACAAGAAAGCAGTGTTAATTTCATTGACGAAATATTTTTGTCATAGTTTTCGTTAATGACCCTTTTTTTCATGACGATAACAAGACGATAACTAAATAAAAACTACTTAAAAGGATAAAAACGTTAAAGAAATTAATTGACACTTTCATCAACGAATGAAAACGAGACAGAAATGCTTGGTGGGGATGAAATCCAATCAGAACTGATTTAATTTTGTGAAAGGGCAGAACAAGTTAGGAAAACATCCAATCAAACGCACAGTTGCACAAATTTGCTCTAAACCCGGGAAGGACAAACTAGCCTGTGATTACTTCTGATAGAACTAAGTTATGTAAACAATGTCAGCATTGAGAAAGAGAAGAGCCTAATCTAATCTTAGTCCTGAACACTGTCCTGTACCTTTCGGAGCATGTCCTGCTGTATTATCTCAGTAAGGTGGTGTTAATGATCAGGTGTGTGGGAAGCAGGTGCAACGCTAATGTTAATATTATTAATAATATTGCAAAACTTTTAATAAATGTTTAATTTTGTGTAAGTGTGTATAATGAAGAAAAAGCATTTACATTTTACACCCTGTTGTGTTATGTAGCGTCATGCCACTCCACGCCACTAGGTGGCGCTGCTGATAAAATGAAAATGGTAGGCAGAGTGAGAATGAGAATGTTTACATATACCTTACGGTACTGTGCTCCTTCGTTTTTAGGTTTGTGCCTGATGTGCTACGTTGAATAAATGCACTGAGATATACAAGAACGTGCTTTACTTGTCACACTACTACAAATTGGCGACGAGGGATCCTGCGTGTTTTTTTTCTGCCGATGTTTTTTTTTCTTCCTGCTGAATTAGCATGGCTGCTAACGTTCATCCACCACCGTTGTTTTTACCTTGCCCAGGAGAACCTGCTTTACCATTCAACATGTGGATGCGTATGTTCAACAATTACTTGCTGGTAATTAATGCAACAGGGAATGCTTGGCCTGATGCCCGGAAGAGAGCGACATTATTACACTGCTTAGGAGCCGAAGGTCAACGAACTTTCTACTGCCTAACAAACACAGGTGACACTTTTTCTTCCGCTGTTGCTGCTTTGGAAAAACACTTCTCGCCTAAAGTCAACATTGTTGTAGAACGGCATGCTTTCAGAAAGCGAACACAAGCACCACATGAGACAGTTGAGCAGTATGTGACTGCCTTACGTGACCTTGGTTCTAAATGTGACTTTGATGATAAGACAGAGGAAATGATCCGTGATCAGTTAGTCGAACACATTTCCAACTCCAGCATAAGAGAGAGACTTCTGCTCGAACCTGACCTGACATTAGATAAAGCTGTTACTCTCGCAGCACAAATGGAATCCGCAGCTTACCAAGCTAAAGCACTAACAGTTAACAGCAACAGACATGTCCAAGCCATACAATCTCGTTCATACTCAGCTACACAGCGTAATAAATCTGGTGTTCGACCTGTTAAGTCACCTTCTGCTACATCAACGCCTGCTAAAAGTTGCTTTAGGTGTGGTTCAAACAAACACCTTGCTAATGCTCGCCAGTGTCCAGCTGCTAAAGCTACATGTAACCTCTGCCAAAAAGTTGGTCACTTTGCTCGTGTCTGCTGCTCATCTAAGACAAGACAAGTTCGTGAAGTTCAGCTACCAGATCTAACTGTGCTATATTTGGGAGACACTTTGCATGCATCAAAAACCCTACAGTGTGACATTGAATTAAGCACGCCTACTTCACCTACCAAGACCCTTCGTCTCACTGTCGATACAGGCTCTGCAGTTTCCATACTGCCTCATCAAACCTACAAAGAACACTTCAGTGGAACACCACTGTGCCCCCCTGACCTCCGCCTAGTTACTTATACAAAGAAAACAATCCCTGTACTAGGCTGCTTACAAGTTGAAGCAAGTAGAGGAATTACTACTACGCCAGCTACATTTTTTGTTGTAAAACAGGGAACTCCTCTTCTTGGCCGTGACTTGATGGAGACACTGCACATCTGCATCGCTGGAGGTGCTGTTCTTCCTCCATGCACTGCCCCTGCTGCTCCCGTGATGACAACAGATGGATCACCTACATCGCCCATCCCTGCTGCTCCTGATATAGGCTGTGTGAAATCCTTTGTTCATAAAGTAAAACTAGATCCTTCAGTTAAACCTGTACGGCAGAAGCTTAGACGCCTTCCTTTCGCAGTGAGAGCTCCAGTTGCAGCCGAACTGGACCGCCTCCTGAAAGCTGGAGTCATTGAACAAATCGATGCATCACCATGGGTTTCACCAATTGTGGTAACAGGACGTAAAACAGGAGGAATACGACTGTGTGCAGACCTCCGTGAACCAAACAAAGCTGTGATCACAGACTGCTATCCTCTGCCACATGTGGATGAGTTGTTTGTCAGTTTACAAGGTGCCACACTATTTTCTACGATTGACCTGGCCAATGCGTACTACCAGCTGCCTCTGCATGAAGATAGCAGAGATTTAACTGCATTCATTACACATGAAGGTCTCTTCAGATTCCGCAGAGTTCCTTATGGACTTGCCTCCGCGCCCTCAGCTTTTCAAAAAATGATGTCTGAGATTCTCCAAGGTCTTCCTGGTGTCCAGAATTACCTGGATGACCTCATCATCTACGGTAAAACTCCTGCTGAGCATGACAGCAACCTGAATGCAGTGCTTCACAAGCTCAAAACTGCTGGCCTGGTGCTAAATGAAAACAAATGCCACTACAGAAAGACATCTTTACGCTTTTTGGGTCATGTCATAACAGCAGATGGCATTCTCCCAGACAAAGAACACATTGATGCTGTTTTGAATGCTCCTCCACCCACTGATGCTGCTGCATTGAGGTCCTTCCTTGGGTTGGTGTCTTGGTATTCCAAGTTCTTGCCCAACTTTGCAACTATTGTGGCTCCAATGCGTTCTTGTGGAAGTGGAACAAGCAACTATGTATGGACCACTGAAGCACAGAAAAGCTTTGAAGAAATTAAGCAGCTTCTGGTGAACAGCCCTGCTCTTGCACTGTTTAATCCTAACCTACGCATCGTGATATCCACTGATGCCAGTGATTATGGACTGGGTGCTGTTTTTGCCCAAGTTCAGCCTGATGGAACAGAGAAGCCTGTGGCCTTTGCTTCCCGCACACTTTCTGCACCTGAACAAAAGTACTCTACTGTCGAGAAGGAAGCACTAGCATGCGTGTGGGCTACAGAGAAATGGAGAACATACTTATGGGGTCGACGCTTCACCCTTCGAACGGACCATCAAGCTCTGACCACACTTCTGAGCACAAAAGGAATGAACAGAGCTGGAATGCGCATTGCACGATGGTCTGCCCGCCTGTTGTGTTTTGACTATGATGTCGTTTACCGACCGGGTTCTCAGAACTACACAGCAGATTGCCTATCACGCCTGCCTCTGCCGGTGATTTCGGATCTGGTACCAGACGCTGATCCAGAAATGGTAGCTCAGATTTCTGCTACTCTGTCTGCTCTTTCTGTTACTGACTTTGATTCAGCTTGCTCCTCATGTCCTGAACTGACAGGTCTGCGTGTGCAAATGGAAAAAGGCTGGCCCGCCTCCATTAAATCAGTCAGTGATTCACTTGCTCCTTACTACAAGATCAGAGATGAACTCTCCACCTACAATGACTACATTCTCAGAGGTACAAGACTCATCGCACCACTTTCTGTCAGACATGCACTGATTACACTTGCACATGAAAGTCACCAAGGAATTGTGCGCACAAAACAGCGCTTGAGAGACCTCTACTGGTGGCCAAAAATGGACTCACAGGTTCAGGCTGCCATAACATCATGTGTCATGTGCCAGTCCAATGACAAAACTGCTCAGACACGCCCTGCCCCCCTTCAGCCTGTACAGCTGCCAGACGGGCCATGGAAAAAACTTGGACTTGACATTGTAGGACCATTTGACACGGCTGTTCCTTCCTGCAGATTTGCCATTACACTGACTGATTATTATTCTAAATGGCCTGAGCTTGCTTTCTCACACACTGTAACTACGAATGACGTTGTTCAATTCTTATCATCGGTTTTCAGTCGTCATGGCAACCCTGAGAACATTGTGACAGACAATGGCACTCAATTTACATCTGAAGCCTTTGCATCATTCCTCCAGAATAGAGGAATATCTCATACCAGAACATCTGTCTACTATCCAGCTGCCAACGGGGCCGTCGAAAGGTTTCATCGCGCCCTCCGCACCTGCATTCAAACTGCAATCCAACAATCTACACCGTGGAAAGCCACTGTGTTAGAATGGCTACAAGTATATCGTGCAACGCCTCATGCCACCACCGCCACCTCTCCATATGAACTTCTCTTTGGTAGGAAAATGCGTACTAAACTGAACATACTCCCCTTGTCTCCTGCCACATCTCCACTACATAACAGGGCACAACGTGAAGTCCTGAAACATCAAACCAAAATGAAACGCTACACTGATGCCAAACGCAGTGCAAAGGTGCCTTCATTCCAGATAGGTGAGAGGGTGAGGATACGGAATCCACTGCACGTTCCAAAAGGTCACCCTAGGTTTACCCCTCCTGCAACTGTCAAAAAGATTAAAGGTAAACACACCTATATGCTGAGTGATGGAAGGAATTGGAATGCATCCCACCTTGCACGCTGTGCTCCAGTTGCTGAACAGGATCCTACTGCTACAGGACTGGAAAATGCCCAGCACGATTCACATCCTCTTCGGAAGCTTCCACGTGCAAAATATAAACCTAGTTGGCACAGAGATTTTGTCATGTCATAAACATTGTGTAGAAACATGTTGATAATTGTTACCTAAGATTATAGAATGGTTGAGAAAATGCTATTACCGCCGTTGGTTACAAAAGTCTTCGTTAAGTATTGACATGGGTTAATTTGTTCACTACAGGAGTAAAGTTGAGAGGACATTTCATTAAAATTACAGGATTACTTTTTGTTACTAGTACCTTTGATGTACAATGCTGTTGCTACAATGTGCCGATAATTTTCAAATGTATTTTCTTAATGGGTTAGCCTCTTTAGTAAATTCTGTTAAGGTATTCCTTGGGAGGAAATTCAAACCTTAAGAAGGGAGGAAATGTTGTGTTATGTAGCGTCATGCCACTCCACGCCACTAGGTGGCGCTGCTGATAAAATGAAAATGGTAGGCAGAGTGAGAATGAGAATGTTTACATATACCTTACGGTACTGTGCTCCTTCGTTTTTAGGTTTGTGCCTGATGTGCTACGTTGAATAAATGCACTGAGATATACAAGAACGTGCTTTACTTGTCACACTACTACACACCCTTTATATTTTAGTCGACTAAATCGACTGTAGATTTAGTCGACTATATTCTTAGGATAATTTCGTTGACTAAAACTATTCAGATGACTAAATTAATACTAAAACTAAATTACATTTTTGTCAAAAGACTATGACTAAATCTAAATCAAAATTTGCTGTCAAAATTAACACTGGTGAGAAGGCTTGGCTCACAGTCTCAACTCAAATTCATGCCAAAAGTGCTCTATCAGGTTTTATTGTTTATATATTGCTTTGTTCACTGGTGTGCAGTCATGTTGGAACAGGAAGGGGCCATCCCCAAATTGTTCCCACAAAATTGAGAGCATGAAATTGTCCAAAATGTCTTGGTATGCTGAAGTATTAAGAGTTCTTTTCACTGGAACTAAGTGATTCATCATTCCTGAGAACACGTCTCCACTCCATTACAGTTTCCTCAGACTTTTTAAGGACTCACTGCACACCATGCTGAGATATACATTATGAGTTTTCAGCTAATAGCTTTTTGGGAATCATTTTTGTGGGTGCAAAAATACTATTTTATGCAGTCATATTTGGCATTTTTCATAGATTCAACTAAAGAAATGGGAACAAATGATTTTGTCACAGTCTGCCAGTATCTTCTCTTCATTGGCTCCCTGTTAAATTCAGAATCAATTAAAATTCTTCTTCTCATATACAAAATCTTGAATAATCAGGCCCCATCTTATCTTAAAGACCTCATAGTATGACATCAACCCAATAGAGCACTTTGCTTTCAGACTGCTGGCTTACTTTTGGCTCCTTGGGTATTTAAAAATTAAAAATTAAAAAAAAAAAATTTAAAATGTATTTAAAAATAGAATGGGAAGTAGACCCTTTAGCTTTCCCCTCCTCTGTGGAGCCAGCTCAAAGTTTGGATGTGGGAGACAGACACCCTCTCTACTTTTAAGATTAGTGTCACAAACTGGGCCACATAGCCATGACAAAAAAGGGGGACACACACAAATGCCAATTAAAAGACTGTTTATTTTAAATTAAAGGAACAAAGGCAGAACTTAAACTAACCATGACATGTGCAGTCAGTACAATCAGTAGCATCAGTGAGTACATGAGTGAAGACATAGTATGTACAATGTTGTCAAGTGCAAGAAACCAAATCAAAATCCAAGGAAGTGTCTCAGGAGGAGAGCTACCCATCAAATGAGCACTTGTATAGAGCACTGGCACACATTGGGCCCAGGTGTTGCCAGTATCACTGATTGGAAGGCTAAGGTTTAAAACTCTTTTTTTTTGATCAAGTTCAGAGTTAGGGCTGGATCACATGACCCTGAACCCTCCTTTAGTTACGCTGCAGTAGGCCTAGGCTGCTGGGGCTTCCCTTGATGGTAAATGGACTAGTTTTTATATAGCACTTTACTACTCAAGCACTCAAAGTGCTTTATACAACATGCCTCATTCACCCATTCATACAAGCACTTTTTTGGATTGGATTTGGGCGCTGAGTACCTCACCCTTTATATTCTTCATTCACCACATGCACCCTTAGTCCTTGGACATCCATGGCTGCAAAAACACAACCCAATCATTGACTGGTCAGTTAACAAAGTCGCATCTTGGAGTCAGTTTTGTCACCAGCACTGATCACCCTGAGCCCCCTGACTTGTCCACAGTACTGACTTGCTACCATGATCTAGCCAATGTCTTCCATAAAGATTTAGCGCTCTCTCTCCCACCTCACTGACCATACAACTGTGCCATAGACCTTTTACCTGGTACACCATTACCCACCAGCTGCGTTTACAGTTTATCCAGACCTGAGACAGGATGGAGAGTTACATTCATGATTCACTCAGGGAAGGGATAATCAGATCATCCTCCTCGCTGCTGGAGGAAGGTTTCTTCTTTGTAGAAAAGAAAGATAAGACCTTAAAACCCTGCATTGACTATAAGGGACTCAATCAGATTACTGTTAAGAACAAATATCTGCTACCTTTGTATCCTTTCAAGCTCTTGCAAGGTGCCACCATTTTTTCCAAGTTGGACCTGAGGAATGCTTACCATCTTGTCTGAATCAGAGAAAGAGATGGGTGGAAAATGGCCTTCAACACTCATTTTGGCCACTTCAAGTACTTGGTAAGGCTAATCAATGCTCCTGCAGTCTTCCAAGGCTTGGTCAATGACGTCTTACGGGACTTTGTGAACTGGTTTGTTTTTGTTTATTTTTTCTAAGAAGCTTTCAGAGCACAAGGAACATGTTCATCTGGTCATTCAGAGATTGATGGAGAACTGGCTATTCATCAAGGGTGAGAAATGTTTCATTTTTGGCGTACAACATTGAGAAGGACAGCCTTCGGGCAGACCCAGCTAAGATCGAAGCAGTGATCAACTGGCCCCTTCAATCAAGCCATAAACAGCTGCAAAGTTTCCTGGGCTTCGCCAACTTTTATCATTGATTCATTCGTAACTAGAATCAAGTTGTGCAACCTCTAACGGCTTTAACTTCCCCTCAGCAGCTGGTTTGGATAGACCACAAGAACCTCTCCTATATCCAAACAGCCAAGAGACTGAATGCACACCAGGCTATGAGGTCATTATTTTTTGCCAGATTTAACTTTACGATCAACTATTGTCCATGGTCTTGTAATGTCAAACCGGACGCTCTGTCCTGTCAGTTTGCCAATCCCAAATCCCCACCCAAGGAAGAGACCATCTTGACTACATCGTCGTTGGATCTCTCACCTCCCTGGTGAGAGATCCAACATATTGCGTTGGACCGCCTTTAGCTTTGATTATGGCATGCATTCGCTGTGGCATTGTTTTGATAAGCTTCTGCAATGTTACAAGATTTATTTCCATCCTGTGTTGCATTAATTTTTCACCAAGATCTTGCAGTGATGATGGCAGATTCTTCACCTGCCTCTCTTCTTACCCTGATGCACCCATCACTCTGGAACAGGGTAAATCTGGACTCATCAGACCACATGACCTTCTTTCATTGCTCCAGAGTCCAATCTTTATAATCCCTAGCAAACTGAAGCCTTTTTTTCCGGTTGGCTTTACTGATTAGTGGTTTTCTTAAGGCTACACAGCAACTTTTTTTTGGCCAGGCAGTGTAACATTTCGCTGTTTGGCCATAACTTTATTTAAGATTTTTGACAGAAAAGGCAACTATGAAATCAGCCTAAAAGAGCATCAGGTTTTTCACTGGTTTTCCAGGTAACTCCATACTTGTAGAAGTTTGTGCTGCATTACAGCCTATTCAGAGGCAGTTATCAGAGTCCTAGGTAGCAAACTAGGAGATTGGTCACATGACTTGGTCAGCAGGTAATCTAAAAGCGAAGAAAGCCCTGCAGTTAAATGATTAAGAGTCTTGACCTTGTTTGAAGGGATCTTGTAATTGAGTCTTCTTCTCATTCAGGGTTAAAGCCAGTCATCAGCCTCCAGCCTATGGCAGAAGTTACTCCTGTTGGTAATACTTTCCTGCCTTACTGTGCAGCCTGGAATAAATGTACAGTGTACGGTGGATATTTGTACGCCACATTTTACTGAACCTGGGTTCCATTCCGGCAAACAGGTTTAGCTAAAAATTCTGAGTTTGTTAATCCTGGGGTAAGAGAAACTCAATGTTTTACACAAACTGAGTTTCTCTCTGACTACTCTCCTCCTGCCATACCTGAACCAGCCAAATAACACTCTTTGACTTTTGTATTCTTAGAGTAGATACCAAAGGTCATATCAGTGCATTCATCTGCAGAAGTTTACATCTTTACCAAAATTGAATTCAGTTAGCTGTTAGTTATTCATGTAATCTATACTATTAGCCCATTTATGTATACAATGATAATCAGTCAGGAAAAGGACAAAGGAAGTCACTGGACATTGTGGATTTACGAGCTAAATACACAATTTATAAATTTAATGGCCTGACTGTGTGGACATTGAGGTAGCTGTCAGGTTTTCAGTATGTTCCCTTCACTGAAACATTTACTGTAGTTATCACTGTTTACATAAAACTATTATATAAATATATAAAGTTATAGACATAACCTACACTATATTTCCAAAAGTATTCACTCACCCATCCAAATCATTGAATTCAGGTGTTCCAAACACTTCTATGAGCACAGGTGTATAAACCAAGCACCTAGGCATGCAGACTGCTTCTACAAACATTTGTGAAAAAATGCGTCGCTCTCAGGCACTCAGTGAATTCTAGCGTAGTACCGTGATAGGATGCCATCATTGAATTCACAAAGTCCAGTCGTGAAATTTCCTCACTACTACATATTCCAAAGGCAACTGTTAGTGGTATTATAACAATGTGGAAGCAGTTAGGAACAGTTTGAGGATGGCCCCTTCCAACATGACTGCACACGAGAGCACAAAGCAAGGTCCATAAAGACATGGAAGAGTGAGTTTGGTGTGAAAGAACTTAACTGGCCTGCACAGAGTCTTGATCTAAATCCAGTAGAACACCTTTGGGATGAATTAGAGTGGAGACCACAAGCCTTCTCATCCAACATCAGTGTCTGACCTCACAAATGCACTGCCCAAATTACCACAAGCACACTCCTAAAACTTGTGGAAAGTCTTCCCAGAAGAGCTGAAGCTGTTATAGCTGCAAAGGGTGGGCCAGCATCATATTAAAGCCTGTGGATTAAGAATGGGATGCCACTCAAGTTCATATGCATATGAAGGCAGATGAGCCAATACTTTTGGCAATATAGTGTATAAAACACTAATCAATTTATTTATTGTGTTGTAGGTTTATGTCAAACTATAATTGGCATCTTTTTTTTTTGCATTTTTGGCCACAGCAGCTTTTATCGACAGTGGAGAGAGACAGGAAATGGGGGAAAGATACGTGGACAAATTGGCGATGGGCCGGGACGCGAACCCACGCCGCCCGCACCGCAACCCGGCATGTGTATGTGGTCACCTGCTCCACCACTAAGCCATCCAGGCGCCCATTGGCAGCTTGTTAGAAATTATGTGAGTATTTGAATGAGTCTGAAAATACTTTAAGACTCTAAAACTTGTCAAAATGTAGTTTAAAGTGAGGTTTTGAATCCAGGGTGCAGCCACCAGTGACTACAGTGTTTTTGGTTTTTTACTTTTAGATGTAGGGTAGTTTAACTAAACAAGAGAAAGACACACATGGACTGCTAATATCTGCAAAAAAACCCCCAAAAAAACCCAAAACAAAATAAGCTTAAGTCTTTAACTTAAGTTCTTTGGGCTAACTCAGAGGAGGAAAATTAACTCACCTTTAGCTGCTTCAAGTAAAGAGTTGAAGGGTGTGCAGTCCTTATAGAATGTGTGCCAGGTGTATTTAATTAATAATTGTCCACTGACAAGATGTTACATCACATGGGATTTCTACATATTTCTAATAATATTGTGGTTTGACTCTAAAAAAAAGAAATAAAAGCAAAATATAGAAGCATATAGATATGCTTCTTATTCACTTATCTATACATAACAGCATATAGAGTTCTTTTGTGAAAGTCATGGCAGAGACCGGAGCGATGGATCTACAGCAGACATAACTAAAGTTAATCTCCTGGTTAGCTGCACAGAGATAACTGCAAACCATAAAAACACACCATACCTGCACACAGCAACTGCAAGGATGGTGCATAATATAGTTAAAAGATCCGTTAGATTTACACAAAATGACAGCAACAACATCAGACACTAATTCAGTTAGTTGTCACGTTGTGTTGTAAAAAACAGCCTTAAAGTTTTACAGTTCTATCTGTCCATTGTAGTAGCAAGTACCAAGTAGAAATGCTTTTAATATGTTCACCAATATCACGTATAATATCACTTCTACAGCTTCAAGAAGCAAAAAACACTCACCTTTACACGCTTTTAAATCACAGTCAGCTGTTGCTAGAAAATATGCACTAGGCTAAAAGAAGAACTGTGTAAGTTTGTTTATTCCTCCCTCACAGCGGTAAGGTTTTTCACATCCAGTGTCTTGGTGTGCTGGAAAAAAATGAGTAGGGTAGGGAAAATGTATTTAGTTGGGGAATCATTTTAATACCTTTTTTTTTTTTTTTAAAAGGTGTTACAATCATCCCCACCCATGTCAGCCATTGCTTAACTAGCTCTAGCAGCATCTAGCATCAGTTTGAAATGAGCGTAGATTAAATGCCTCACATTTTACTGAAGACACTTAAAAAAAAAAAAAAAAAATACAAGCTGCATAATTCTGATTTCAGCAGTATCAGTACTAATCAAAATTTACACTTGATCAATAAATTGCTTTCTTAGTTGGAAATCAGTGATTTTGCTGTAAAATGCTTCTTCAAATATCATCCATCACTAAGCTCATTAAAAGGTTCACTACTGTGCATCAAATATGCCAAACTGATCCACATACTGGATATTTTATGGGTAATGCTACGTTTACATTTTAAAATGTTTGCAGTAAACACAGATTTACCTTTCTGTCAAGGACACTGACCTCGCTACAAAATGTGTCTCATTGAATTAAAGTTAAATAAGGTAAGTACCAGGTTACCAGGGCAGCTTCCTTGATCTCAATTGGAGATTACTGCAGAACAGTGACTTCCACTGCTGTTCTTAATCACATCTCTGTTTAATCAGATGAAGAACACTTACTGCTCAACTGTGAGAGGATCACAAATATTTTAACAACTCCAATGTGTGTGTACTGCAGTTGTAATGGGATCTTTACACAAATAGTGAAAGATGAAACACTTGCCTTGCTGCAGTATATACATTATAGTATAAAATTGTATTGTGACTGTACAAAGATGGAAGAATGAGCATAAAGAGGGAAACCAACTCTGGCACCTCACCTTTGACTTCACAGATGAAAACATAGTGGTTAGGTTATCTCTGTCTTTGGGTTCCTTTGACTAACCTCCATGTCTGGGTCGGTGGGTTTGTTTGGTTTTCACATCCGGATTAGGCGTGACAGTAAAATCAGTTTCACCTTGAGCCCTTTTAAGTAGGATTTGTGCTCACGGTCTTTTCATGCACACAGACAATAAACGGACTTAAACAGCACCAAACACGACCACAGTTTCTGTTACTACAACATTTTTTTTTTTTTTTTTTATTGAGCTACTTGTCCTGTATAGTCCTACTGCAGCACTGTGCCACCACATCAGATTGTGAACTGTAAAAATTATTAGCAGCTTATCTTATCAAATAAAGGGTCATTTTTGATATAATAAAAAAAGAAAACTTTAAGCCTTTGGAAGGCTGATGTATTTACCTCTTATCTCTTCTTAGCACAAAGATCAGCAATGTAACAATTACTGATGATAATAAATATTTTTGAAATGCAAAGATATGCAATTTTTTGCAATCTTGTAATGTAGTAAAGTTACTTATTGGCAAGAGCATGCATTCACCTTGGAAGAATGCATTGTGTCATGTGTAACTTTGAAGTCAACATTACAAGAATACTATTACAGCACATGACTATGTACACTGACTTTTCTGCTCAAAGGCTATATTCCCAACAGCTACACTGTGCAAGTAACTCATTGTTTGTACTGTTACTTCTGTCCTGTTTAGACACATGATCTAAGTCCTTCATTTCCTCAACAACCTGTCAAATCCTATCGCCTAATCTCTTTGTCACCTGTTCAAGCCCATTAAAAAGCTTCTTTAAAGATCTGAATTTACATACATAATGAGTATAAACAGCATTTACTCATAAAGCTAAGGTCATAGAGATACATGATTTCTCAAAGATTATATTAGCACATGCTGCAGTGTCGTGCTCTTAAGTACACCTTGAGGAGATAATCCATTTTATTTTATCTTCAGCCTCCTTCTGTTGCCAATCAGTACACTGTATTGCTGTGAAATCTGTGATGATTTTACCTTTGCTCAGCCCTCACTATTTCCCATTGGCATGATTCACATTTGAAAATGTAGCTTGGACAAGGAAAACAGACAGTTAAAAATAAAATGATCCCAGTTTCAAATACTTGCCCCAATACTAACCAGTAGCTTCTGCCAAGTTGCTCACTCCAGTAATGCCAGGATGTAATCCTCACCACCAAGCAGGATTTCAGGTGCAAAGTAAACCTTAACCTGAATATCCAACCAGTCCAACACATCGCACTGTAGGGAGAGGAGGGGAGAGTAAGTTTATTCAAGACACTGACAAGACAGAGCTGAATATTAGTTGTAATTGATAAAAGGCAAACAGGTAAAATAGGGGGAAAATATACATTGGATGCCATTCAATTGGATTTAATTTGTTGCCCTCAATTCCTCATTTGACTTGCTGTTTTGAAACAAGGTAAGTACAGGTTTAACTGTACCTCCCTATAAGGTACAATCTTTTAAAAATTATTATAGTACTTTTTTTTTTTGGATTGTGACATTAGTTATTGGTTTTAAATAAAAACGTAGCCTAATGAGATTTGCTGAACTGCCATATATAATTACTGTCTTGCAGTTGTTTGCCTCTGCCAGTTAAGTTGCAGTGTACATCTGTGTCAGTTCAAGGAATTTAACAGGTAAGCACTTAATATCTGTGTCATCAATTCGGTTTTTGACCAAATGTGAAATACTGTCATGATCTCCCCTCCTGTGCCTGAATTATGGTACTGAGTAATCACCAGAAATGTGCTTATGCAGTTCATTCAGTGCTGCTGGCACAGAGGCATAAAACCTATCCACCCAGCCATTTTCTTCCACTTCCACTTTTTCAGGGTCGCGGGGAGGCTGGAGCCTATCCCAGCTTTGTAGTGCAAGAGCCAGGGTACACCCTGGACAGGTCGCCAGCCTGTTGCAGGGCTGCATAAAAAAACTAATCTTGATATTAACAAGTACTGAAAGAGCTACACTCCAAATTAACAACAACATTCAGAGGCTACCCAGAAGCTTCAGATAAAGTCTGAATTTGCACCATCAGTGTTTCTCACTTACATTACATATGTGAATGTTTGGCATCAAGAGTCAGGATTAATAAGATTATGTTGCGTGTGGGATAGTGCCAACACAGCCGGCAGTATCACATTCAGTGTTACCGTACATACACAATGTACCAGGCCAAGACAGATCCAATGAACCATTGTTATTTCCTGTCCCATTTAGTTGCAGGGGGAATATTTTTCTAGTTTTGCTCTATATTCCAGTAGAAATAAAATAATGTCCAACATTGCTGTTTAATGAATTATGGGATAAAGGAAGCGCAATCTAAAAGACAAATACATTTCTTGAACTTTAGAATAGATAAATGTAGAGTGGTATCGGCAATTATAATGACCCATAAAATGAAAAAAGTACAGCCATGTTAAGAGTATTAATGTTGCATAGTTTGTCCACCAGAGGGCACAGTCCAACTTCCCTGCTTGCAACATGTTCGGAACCTGGCAGAGTGAAAATGAAAATGTTAGGGAAATCTGTTTATGTTTTGTGCATTTGAAAGTAATAAAAGCATTAGGCGATATATTTTAATATCAGATTTTCAAATCACCATATTGATATTGGTCTCAAAAATCCCATATCAGTCGGGCATTTAAACATAGATACAAATGCTGTCTATGGAATAATTATTTCATATTTTTAATGTATTTCTGCATGTGTGTAGCATAGTTTGTAGTCCTCATCTGCACAATGGAAAAGGCAGAGGAACCAGGCTGCCCAGTCTGAGCTAATGCTCCTGAAATGCTTTACCATGTCAGAAACTATCAGACGCCAAAGTCCTCTTCATTCACATTTGTCATTTGAACAGTAGGGTGCAGCATGTCACAGCATTTTAACATTTGCACCATCACTATGTCTTACCTATATACACAGCTATATACAATTTAGTATCAGAACTGCTTAAGAACACACATATGACACATGTATTTGCTTGGTTTTGGATGGACCTGTATTAGTATGAAAGTAATGACAGCCTTAGCTAAGGTTATTTGTCACTAACCACTAAAACAAAACAAACAAACAAAAAAAAAAAAGACATAGAACCACACATATGCATTTTAAATGTGTATTCTATTTCTGTGGATGTTAAAGTTGCTAGAAAGAAAACTTCAGTTTTTGGGGTCACTGACCAGATTTTTACATACTGAATTTAAGCTTACAGAGAGCCACCCTGACACTTCTCTGACAGCTCACATTTGTGATACTCAGTAAAGTTGGGTATTCACTTTACCCTGATTGTGATTAATTGGCTACAGGCATGATGACCCCTCCGTTGTAGCTTTATTATTAAATAATGATGTTTTAATGTTGTTATGCAGTTTCATTTTTATGCCATATTGCATGTGCTACCAAAGCAGTTCATCCCTAGCTAGCATCCTTAGCAGCCTTAAGTGTTAACTCTGGCTATGTTTTTTAATTACCTTACAGTCTTTTTTATTACCTTCCTGTGTTTTTTATTACCTTACAGTCTTTTTTTATTACCTTCCTGTGTTTTTTTTACCTTCCTGTGTTTTTTATTACCTTCCTGTGTCTTCTAAGAATTTATGATTGAACTTTTCTCTGAACTCACTTCACTTGTCTAGTTTTCTATAATTAATCAGTGCCACATAGCAGACAATCAAATCCTGTCCAAATACTTTTTACAAGGGTAAGCTTATGGTTTTACCAAATGACAACCTACTTTATTTAAATCACCAGTAATTTTGAATTTAATGGCAGCAAGATGTCTCAAAAAGCTGGAACGGGAGCAACAAGAGTCTGGAAAAGTAAGTGGTACTAAAAAGAAAACGCTGGAACAATTTCTGAATAATGTTCCTCAACATAAAATTGTGACGACTCAGAATCTGAAGAAATTCTGTGCACACATTACAAGACTGAAAATCAGTATTGGATGCTTGTAATCTTTGGAGCCTCAGCAGAATTGCGTTAATAACAGGAACACCAGAAATCATCATCTGTGAACACAAATGTTCTATTGTGCGAAGAAGCCATTTGTGAACATGCTCCAGAAACGCTGTCATCTTCTCATTTAAAATGAATTGAGGCAAATTGAAAAACTGTTCTCTGGTCAGGCAAATCCAAATTTGAAATTCTTTTTGGAAAACATGGATACCGCAACCTATGGCGTAAACGAGAAAAGGACCATCTGGTTTGTTATCAGCGTTCAGTTCAAAAGCCCGCACCACTAATGGGGGTGTATTAGTGCCTATGGAATTGGCAGATTGCACATCTGGAAAGGCACCATCAAAGTAAATGAAGGTTTTAGAACAACATATGCTCCCATCCAGATGATGTCTGAGACTGGGTGCTGAACTGGCCTACCTGCAGTCCAGACCTTTCGCGCATCATGAAATTTAACATACAGCAAAGAAGACCCAGGACAGTTGAGCAGATAGAATCTTATATCAGACAAGAATGGGACAATATTCCTCTTCCAAAAGTCCAGCAGCTGGTCCCCTCAGCTCCCAGATGATCACAGACTGTCATTAAAAAAAAAAATGGATGCTACACAATGGTAAACATGGCCCTGTCCCAACTTTTTTGAGACACATTGCTGCCATCAAATTCAAAATTTCTTTTTTTCTTAAAATGTACATTTTCTCAGTTTAAACAACATATTCTATGTTATCTTATGAATAAAATATGGGTTTATGAGATTTGATTCTGTTTTTTATTTACATTTTACACAGCCTCCCAACTATTGTGGGGTTCTACTTTTTGCTAAAATATTTAAAGTGGTGCCAAATGAGTTTTTATTTCAATCAAGTAGGAGTTATTTAAATGGAACCTTGTAAACCTTATGGAAGTTTGTTGTGATTTAACAGTCCACTTTTTGGGGCCTTAGTGTGGCTTGTTGTTGTAAGCGGCCTTGGTATAAGACAGTTAATACCCTAGGAGTTTTTATTTTTGATAATTGTTAAGTATGAAGGAAAACTCTCATCCATCCCATTCCATTATTGAGGCTTGATTAAAAAAAATCAGCAAGAATTTCATCCATTCACGAGAACAAACCGTAATATTGTCCAGTGCATGTTATGTTATCAAGATAGTGTTATGAATTAGACTGAGATTGATTAGGTACGTTTTCAATGTAAATAAAATCATATTATCAGCTCTCTTTATGACATTTTTGGTTCTGTCTGTCAGACAAAGGTGTAGCCATGGACATCGGTGGCTTGGAGACTGTAGTGGCAAACTCGGCCTATGTGTCAGCCCGTGGCAGCACGGATGGAGCTTCTGCAGCTGCACTGCGCGACAAAAAGTTCCGTGCCAGACTGAAGCTCCCACATATCAGAAATTGTGAACACATGAAGGCAACACTAGACACCACCTTTGACAGCATGTGCATCAAGCAGCCCATTGGCAAGCGTCTGTTCCAACAATATCTGGACAGTGATGCAACCCATAAAAATGCTGGAGAGCTGTGGAAAGACATTGAAGAATATGAAGTGTGCCAAGAGAAGGACAGAATGCAGAAGGCTCAAAAGATAGTCAATAAGTACTATCAGTCAGCTTCAAAGAATTTTTGTTCCTTCCTAGAGGAGAAGGCCATCATTCGAGTTAAAGAAGATCTCAAGAATGTTCGTGGTGACTTATTTAAGGAGAGTGAGCAACAACTGCTCAAACACTTGGAAAAGGCAGCTGTAGATGGCTTTAAGAAGAGCATGTACTTCCTGCGTTTTGTTCAGTTCAAATGGATGGAGAGCCAGCCTTTTGATGAAGAGTGGTTCATGGACTTCAGGGTCCTGGGTAAAGGAGGTTTTGGAGAAGTGTATGCCTGTCAGGCAAAGGCAACAGGCAAAATGTACGCCAACAAGAAGCTTGAAAAAAAGAGGCTGAAAAAACGCAAAGGCTATGAGGTAAAACACTCAGTGCCTCACGCAACCATTCATAGTGTCAATCAGCAAATATTTAGTTATCACAAAAGTGAGATCATTCTAATAACAAGACACATTAAGCAGGTTTCTTACCATAACAGTTCAATGCGAAAAAGCTTGTGATTCTTTTAAAGACTTCAAAAAGGAAGAGCATTATATCAAGTAAGCATTTAGTGTTTTGAAGAACTTTTACAGCTAAACAGGTGTTTGCAGCAATTGCTGATTTGCTCTCTGCACAGGCTGAATATGCACATATCTTTATGTACTTTACCTGCCTTCTGTCAAGAAAGCAGAAAAAGTGTTGTTAGATTAATCATGTTGGCCAATGTTTGATTTGTGTTTAGGGAGCAATTGTGGAGAAGCGCATCCTCGCGAAAGTTCACAGTCGCTTCATTGTGACGCTGGCATATGCCTTCCAGACCAAGACTGACCTCTGCCTGGTTATGACCATCATGAATGGTGGAGACCTAAGGTGCTCTAGATCAACTCCAGTTACAGCAAAGATATCTACACATGAACCTAAACACTATGACTTGCAATGACATGCTAGATACTAATTTCTGTGGTTAGCATCAGGGTCCACTCCTCTCATCTCTACAAATAAGTGTGTGTGGTAGAAAAAAAAGCTCAACATTCTTTTATTTCTTGCAGGTTTCACATGTACAATGTGGATGAAAAAAATCCTGGTTTTGATGAGAACAGAGCACGTTTCTACACAGCTCAGATCATCTGTGGGCTGGAACACCTTCATCAGCACAGGATCATTTACAGAGATCTGAAGCCAGAAAACGTACTGCTGGATGACGCAGGTGGGCAGTTTAGTCTGCAGCACTGTTTCTATTCTGTTTTCTATTTGCCTGTTTGGACTGTCATTTCACCACCAAAGTCAGAGTTTCCATCCAAACCTGTCGATCTTTGCCTTTTTGCTACGCCAAATAAGCTGAGATAACATGAGAAATTACATTATACAGTACTGGGAGTCAAGATGCCTAGCTCTGATTTGCCAGTCCCCCAGGTGGGTTGAGCAATAGTGGCACCATTTAAGGGGAAATAAAAGGTATAGGATTTATTGCCCAGAATCACTGGTGCAACAAAGAAATAATTGACCAATTTACTGCAGTGGCTAAATGCACAAACTGTCTGGTTGTTTATTCAGTGTCCATATGCTGCTGCTGTAATCAAAGCCTTTTTGCTCAGGACATGTCCGCCTGTCAGATTTGGGTTTGGCTGTTGAACTTCCACCAGGAAAAGATAAAACTACTGGATATGCTGGGACTCCAGGTAAGCCAGTAAACTGCTGTCATACTTTGTCTTAAGATAAAGTTGCACTGATCAAAAACTTTTGTATTGACCTTCAAGCTCAATGCTGCTGACTCAAACATCTGTACCACTGTTCATGTATCATTATTCTGGTCTATTGTGTGCAAAATCATGTTCCCTGTGAAAATAGGTTTCATGGCTCCAGAGCTGCTCCAGAAGAAGGAGTATGATTACACTGTGGACTACTTTACTCTGGGAGTCACACTGTATGAGATGATTGCTGCCAAAGGACCCTTTAGAGTACGGGGAGAGAAGGTACCAAACATATATCCTCATTTCTCCTGCTTGTCCTTCTCCAGTACCAGTTCTCTATTCCCTAATCAAACATATATGTTTTTTTCTTCAGGTTGAGAATGACGAGGTAGCTCGCAGAATTCTAAATGACCCAGTTTCTTACACACCAAAATTCAGCAAAGAAGGCAAGGACATTTGCGAGGGCCTGATGGAGAAGGACCCGGCTAAACGGCTGGGCTTCAAAAATAATGACTGCGCAGAGCTCAAGAATCAGCCCTTTTTCAAAGAGATTAACTGGGGACGTCTAGAAGCAGGTGAGGTCAAGCTCACAGTTAAAAACAAAAAATTATACATTTGGCAAAGAAAAAACAGTAAACAGTGACAAAAGGATGCTAATTTGTTTACCTCCTTTGTGTTTCATCTAAAGGAATGCTACCGCCACCATTTGTCCCCGATCCTAAAATGGTCTATGCCAAAGATATTGATGATGTGGGAGCCTTCAGCACAATCAAAGGTGTGGTTCTGGATAACACAGATACTGAGTTCTATAATGACTTTGCATCTGGCAACGTCCCAATACCCTGGCAGGAGGAAATGATTGAGACAGGTGTGTTTGGAGAGCTGAACGTCTGGGGAGAAACCGGCAAGCTGCCCAATGACCTTGATCCTAACTATGTGGAAGCCAAAGGGGGAGGATGCGTGCTGCTTTGAATTTAGATGGACGCACAGAAATATACTCCTGATTTTTACTATCAGCAATTTGTACAACAATCAATGTATTAAATTAATATATTATTTATGTAGTATTTACACACAAATGTTTTATTTCTTCTACTTATATTGTGATATCTATAATATTTATAGGGTAATTGAAAAAGTACAGCATGGTGAAATATCATAGCTGAACTAATGAATGTTGGTGAAACATATGTTGCACTGATTAATTGCATTGGTAATATTTTTATTCAGTAATTACAGAAAAAATGAACTGTATAGAAATCACATACAATATTATCTGTACTGACACTGTAGTTATATGTATTTATTATTTATGCATTTATTATTAAGAGACAATGTTTAATTAATTATTACAGGAAAGATTTTAGATGCAAGAGTTAAAAGCAATAAATAAAATCTTATGGCTGGCAAGTATTGGTTCCTTTTTTTTTTTTTTGTGACTTTCTTGCCCCCATTTGTATTTATATGAAAATAGTGACAACGTCTGAAATACAGCAAATTTCCAGACGGTGCTTATGGCAAAATTTTGTTGTTTATGAGGACGTAAGCCCAAATCTTTTATCCATCCATTTTCTTCTGCTTATCTGACTTGCACTTTGCACTTTACCATGTCATAGAGCATGAGGTCAGTCTGTCACAGGGCTAACACACAGGTAATTATTCATATTTAAGGCCTTTAAACACGGGATACATAAAATTTGTGCAAGTGTTTTATGCATTAAAAATATTTTTCTGACTTGCCTATTCTTAATGCAGCCGTTCACACCTACCACATAATTTCACAGGACAAATTTGCCTGATTTATTCGGATCAAGCTCGAAGCAGTCAGTCAGTCAGTCAGAATACTTTATTGATCCCAAAGGGAAATTACTACTGTTACAGCTGCAACCGTTTCATTTAAACGAGTAAACCTAAAACACAATAACATACACTAAAGGCATAAAAGTATAAAGACTAAAGAGATATTTTGACTATATACACATCTAAATCTATACACATATGAGAATTGTGAGTGCAAAAATTTTTAAATAGGTGTCATTATATATATATGCACAGTCCTTTTTTGTACAATGTATAAGTGTATGTACAATGTACAATGTATATAGTGTATGTACAATGTATATGGAAATTTAAACAATTTTATGTACAATTGAATACTGATAAGTGAATGACACTGATGAACCACAATGTCACCTATTAAGGGAGGAGTTATAGAGTCTGATGGCCACACGTAGAAATGACCTCCTGTGGCGCTCTGTGGTGCATTTTGGTGGGATGAGTCTTGCACTGAATGTGCTCCTGTGTCCCATCACTGTGTTGTAGAGTGGGTGGGAGCCATTGTTCATAATGGCCTGCAGCTTAGACAGCATCCTCCTCTCCGACACTGCCATAAGCGAATCCAGCTCCACTCCCACCACATCACTGGATTTGTGGATCAGTTTATTGAGTCTGTTGGCGTCTGCCGCCCTCAGTCTGCTGCCCCAGCATGCAACAGCATAGAGGATGGCACTCGCCACCACAGACTCATAGAAGATCCTGAGCATAGTCCGGCAGATGTTGAAGGACCTCAGGCGTCTCAGAAAATAGAGGCGACTTTGGCCCTTCCGGTATAGGGCATCAGTGTTCTTAGCCCAGTCCAGTTTGTTGTCAATGTGTACTCCCAGATATTTGTAGTCCTCAACGGTGTCCACACTGACCCCTCCGATGGACATAGGGGCCACCGGTGCCTTGTCTTTCCTCAAGTCCACCACCAGTTCCTTTGTCTTTGTCACGTTGAGCTCTAGATGGTTCCGCTTGCACCATGTGACAAAGTCCTTCACTGTCCTCCTGTACTCATCCTCATCACCCCTGCTGATACATCCAACTATTGCAGAGTCATCAGAAAACTTTTGAAGATGGCAGGTCTCTGAGCAGTAGCTGAAGTCTGTGGTGTAGAGGGTGAAGAGGAAGGGAGAGAGGACAGTCCCTTGTGGGGCTCCAGTGTTGCTAACTACTCTAACTATGCATGAATGCACAGAATACACAGATCTGACCAATCAAACCACAGCATTTCGCAACAAGCTATACATGAAATATATACATGCTGCTGCCTTCTTGAGAATTGGATGATCCCAGAATCTCCATTTCTTCCTTTTCTTGTTTAGAAACATCAGGACTAGCTCATCATTGCTTGATGTTGACTTAATTTTTCCACATAAATGCAACACTTTTGGTGTGTATATATAATATATTACACAATAAGATCGAATGCAAAAAATTATGAATTTTGTGTCATTTTTTTCACAATGCACTTGGTGTATAAAGGCCTTCAGAATCACCAGTTGGCTTAACCAAGGAAGGAAGGCAGAGTACCCCAAGAGAACCCATCCAGACACAGGAGCCGTGTCCAAATTCAGGGGCTGCATCCTTCAAAGGCCGCATTTGTAGGCCGATTAGATTAAGATAGTGTTTATTTGTCACATGCACAGTTATACACAGTACAATGCACAGTGAAATGTATTTTGTACCTGCAACCATATATACACACACATATAAATAAGAAGAATAAAAATAAAAAAGTAATTCACACTATACACTATACTCTATATACTATACACTATACACACACTTTTACATGGAATTATAGATTATAAATTATAATATTTACATTGTGCAATAATGGTCCAGCTAGGGCTCAGAGTTGAGCAGACGGATGGCTTGTGGGTAAAAACTCTTCTTCAACCTTTCAGTCTTAGCCCTCAGGCAGCGGTAACGCCGGCCTGAAAAAGAGAGAGTGTCCGGGGTGGCTGGGCTGTTTTAGGATCTTCATGGCCCTCAGCCTGCACTGCTTGGTGTAAATGTCCTGCAGGTTGGGGAGGGTGGTTCTGATGGTCTGTTCAGCTGAACGAACCACCCTTTTTAGGGCCATGAAGTCCTGCTTGGTGCAGTTTCCCATCCAGGTGGTGATGCTCCCACGCACGATGCTCTCGATGGTGCAGGTGTAAAAGTTCCTGAGCACCTTGAGTGGGAGCTTGAAGTCTCTCAGCCGCCTGAGGAGGTAGAGACGTTGTCTGGCCTTCTTCACAGTGATGTTTATGTGATGAGTCCAGGACAGGTCCTGTGAGATGGTCACTCCCAGGTATTTGAAAGTGTCCACTCTTTCCACCTCAGCACCACTGATGACAAGTGGATGGTAGTCCCTCTGCTGCTTCCTGCTGAAGTCCACGATCAGTTCCTTCGTTTTGCTGAAGTTGAGCAGGAGGTGGTTCTCCTGGCACCAGATCTCCAGGCGGGAGACCTCTCTCCTGTAGGCTGTCTCCTCATTGTGGGAGATTAGTCCCACAACGGCAGTGTCGTCAGCAAACTTGATGATGACGTTGGACTCTGACGTGGCCTCGCAGTCATGGGTGTACAGTGAGTACAGCAGAGGGCTGAGCACACAGCCTTGGGGGGATCCAGTGTTGAGGGTGAGGGAGGATGAGGTGAGGTGACCCTCTCTAGGGGACTGTGGCAGGGATTACGCACCATCACGGACTACAAAGCACCACACACTCCCCCAGTGAGTGCCGACGCTTCTCTGGCTGATGAACTCAACAACTTGAGAGTATCGGGAATGCAGCCTAATGTGCTTTTCAGAGACATGGCTACACCAGGATATTCCAGATGACAACGTTTCCATTGATGGTTTTCAAACTATTCGAGCTGACCGGAGCTACACTGAGAGCGGTAAGCGCAGAGGAGGAGGGCTAGCTGTTCTAGTTAATAACCGCTGGTGTAACCCTGGCCACATTACCATCAAGGAACGTGTGGGTTGCCCGGATATCGAGCTATTGGCTGTGGGACTGAGGCCATATTATTTACCAAGGGAGTTCTCCCATGTTATTATTGTGGCTGTTTACGTCCCCCCCTCTGCCAACCCGACGTCGGCGTGTGACGTCATTCACTCAACATTAGCGTGTTTACAAACTCAACACCCAACTGCCCTTATTGCAATTTCAGGTGACTTCAATCATGTCACCATGGAAAAGACACTCTCAAACTTCACCCAGTATGTGAACTGTCCCACCAGAGAGGAGAGAACACTGGACCTGCTGTATGCTAATGTTAAGGATGCATACAGCTGCTCCCCCCCTCCCCCCTCTAGGGAGGTCAGACCACAACTTGGTGAAGCTCAGCTCCCGCTATGTGCCACTGGTGAAAAGTCAGCCTGTGACCACACGGTCAATTAAGGGATGGTCTGACAACACTTATGAAGCACTGCAGGACTGCTTTGAGGTGACAGACTGGCCGGCACTCTGTGAGCCTCATGGACAGGACATCGACAGGCTCACAGAATGCATCACAGACTACATTAACTTCTGTGTGGACACCATTGTTCCTACCAGGATTGTAAAATGCTACCCAAACAACAAGCCGTGGGTAACAAAGGACATTAAAGCACTTCTCAACAATAAGAAGAAGGCCTTCAGGGCTGGCAACAGGGAGGAGGTGAGAACGATCCAGAGGGAACTCAAAACAACAATTAGGGAGGCTAAAAACAATTATAGGAGGAAGCTGGAGCTGAAACTCCAGCAGAACAACATGAGGGAGGTATGGAGTGGAATAAGAACCATCACTGGCTTCAGGACCAGCAACAACAGGGGAATGGAGGGCAGTGTGGACAGGGCCAATGAGCTAAATCTGTTCTTTAACAGGTTTGACACTGCAGGCTCTGTCCTCCCTCGTCCAGACAGCTCTGCTGCCGGTCTCCAGAAGTCCACTCCACCCCCACCCACCCCCACACTTCACAATAGCCTGCTTCCTTCCTGTGATGGCCCTCTTGACGTCTCCACCCCTCCCCCACCCGCCACCTCTACAGTTAGTCTCACTGCTGACCAGGTGAGAAGACAACTTAAGAGACTCCACAAAAACAAGGCTGCAGGCCCTGACGGGGTCTCCCCCAGGGTGCTTAAAGCCTGTGCCACCCAGCTTTGTGGAGTACTGCACCATGTCTTCAATATGAGCCTGGATCTTCAGAGGGTCCCTGTGATTTGGAAGACATCTTGCATCGTTCCGGTCCCGAAGATGATGCGACCCAGTGACGTCAAGGATTACAGGCCAGTGGCACTGACTTTCCACATAATGAAGACAATGGAGAGGCTCGTCCTGGATCAGCTCCGGCCCATTGTCCAGTCATTTCTGGACCCCCTCCAGTTCGCCTACCAGCCCCGCCTGGGAGTTGAGGATGCCATTATCTACCTGCTAAACCGAGTCTACGCTCACCTGGATAAGCCGGCCAGCACTGTGAGGGTCATGTTCTTTGACTTCTCAAGTGCATTCAACACCATTCAGCCTGCTCTTCTGGGTGATAAGTTGACAGCGATGCAGGTAGATGTCCCCCTTGTGTCCTGGATTGTTGACTACCTGACTGGCAGACCACAGTATGTACGGCTGCAGCACTGTGTGTCTGACAGAGTAGTTAGCAACACTGGAGCCCCACAAAGGACTGTCCTCTCTCCCTTCCTCTTCACCCTCTACACCACAGACTTCAGCTACTGCTCAGAGACCTGCCATCTTCAAAAGTTTTCTGATGACTCTGCAATAGTTGGATGTATCAGCAGGGGTGATGAGGATGAGTACAGGAGGACAGTGAAGGACTTTGTCACATGGTGCAAGCGGAACCATCTAGAGCTCAACGTGACAAAGACAAAGGAACTGGTGGGGGACTTGAGGAAAGACAAGGCACCGGTGGCCCCTATGTCCATCGGAGGGGTCAGTGTGGACACCGTTGAGGACTACAAATATCTGGGAGTACACATTGACAACAAACTGGACTGGGCTAAGAACACTGATGCCCTATACAGGAAGGGCCAAAGTCGCCTCTATTTTCTGAGACGCCTGAGGTCCTTCAACATCTGCCGGACTATGCTCAGGATCTTCTATGAGTCTGTGGTGGCGAGTGCCATCCTCTATGCTGTTGCATGCTGGGGCAGCAGACTGAGGGCGGCAGACGCCAACAGACTCAATAAACTGATCCACAAAGCCAGTGATGTGGTGGGAGTGGAGCTGGATTCGCTTATGGCAGTGTCGGAGAGGAGGATGCTGTCTAAGCTGCAGGCCATTATGAACAATGGCTCCCACCCACTCTACAACACAGTGATGGGACACAGGAGCACATTCAGTGCAAGACTCGTCCCACCAAAATGCACCACAGAGCGCCACAGGAGGTCATTTCTACCTGTGGCCATCAGACTCTATAACTCCTCCCTTAATAGGTGACATTGTGGTTCATCAGTGTCATTCATTTATCAGTATTCAATTGTACATAAAATTGTTTAAATTTCCATATACATTGTACATACACTATATACATTGTACATTGTACATTGTATGTACAATGTACAATGTATAAGTGTATGTACAATGTACAATGTACACTATATACATTGTACATTGTACATACACTTATACATTGTACAAAAAAGGACTGTGCATATATATATAATGACACCTATTTAAAAATTTTTGCACTCACAATTCTCATATGTGTATAGATTTAGATGTGTATATAGTCAAAATATCTCTTTAGTCTTTATACTTTTATGCCTTTAGTGTATGTTATTGTGTTTTAGGTTTACTCGTTTAAATGAAACGGTTGCAGCTGTAACAGTAGTAATTTCCCTTTGGGATCAATAAAGTATTCTGACTGACTGACTGACTGACTTCTTTGCGCGCTTCGAGTCGGGAAGCCGACAGCCCGCTACGCTCCCGGCCGGAGGGGCGGAGACACTCACTGTGACGGAGCGCGACGTGAGGAGGGCGTTTAGACGTGTAAACACCAGGAAAGCGGCTGGACCAGACGGTATTAGTGGACGTGTCCTTAAGACCTGCGCTGATGAGCCGTTGTTTGTATTTCGGCATGAGAAGGACAGAGGTGTGGTCAGACTTCCCAAAAGGTGGAAGAGGCTTTGCTTTGTAGCCCTCTTTGAATGGAGAGTAGCAGTGGTCTAGGGTCCTCTCTCCTCTGGTGGGGCAGTCGATGTGTTGAATAAACTCCGGTATTACCTTTTTCAAGTTTGCACTGTTAAAGTCCCCGGCTACGATGAGAGCCGCATCACGCTGGTTAGCCTGATAGGTGGAAATAGCCTCATGTAGCTCGGATAGTGCAGTGTTTGTGTCCGCCTGAGGTGGAATATAGACGGCGCTGAAGATGACCGAAGTGAACTCGCGGGGCAGGTAGTGGGGGCGGCATTTCAGGGTTAGGAGCTCCAGGTTAGGCGAACATGATTGTTTCAGAGGGACAACATTCCTACTGTCACACCAGTTGTTATTAATCATTAGGCACACACCTCCTCCTCTTGATTTTCCAGACTAGATTATGTCACAGTGAGACGACGAAGGCTGTCCAAATTCGAGGATTCTTCCAAATGTGGTCGACAAATGCGTCCTTCTTTTCCCCAGATTTAAAGGATGGGTCCGGTGTATCCTTTGTGGCCTACCATATATCCCATAATTCATTGTGAAGCAAAACTCAAACTCAGACGTGACAATGGTGGAGGAGAGCGGCCAAAAAGTTTGAGATATGACTGTTTCTGTGACACAAAATAAACTTTTAAGATGTTTTCAAGCGAGAATGTAGATGTGTAAACTTCAAATATCTGCTTGATTTATCAAGATATCTCTTAATTGCAAAAGTGCTCTGACATTTTCAGAGGTCTCCGTTCCTGCTGTTCTACGAGCCAGCTTGCTTCGCCAGCTGACCCGAAGAGAATGCCTGACCCCCGGCAAACTCCTGCTGGCTTTCGCCACGCAGATATAATTCACTCAGATGATTCACCACCTGCAGTGAAACTGTGTTGACATTTCACTGATTATTTCCTCATTGTCAAAAAGTGGGATTGTCCTCATGGAAAAAAGGAAAATGAGGGTTTACTGAAATAGTTGAAAAAAACAATAACTCGCTGTCCGCATGTTGTTGACTAGGACATGTGTAACTTGTGTCTTGCAATTAGCTTGCCCTTGGAAAAAAGATGCTGATCTTAATTACACTGCTCTGTGTATTTATTTAAATAATGACCAAAATTAGATACGGATATGTTAACAATGCATTAATCCTGCATTAAAGGTTTCTTTTTAATTTATTAACAAAATCCTGGATTGCTCAGATAGGTTTTCTGAAGCAGGAATGATCATTTCTGATGCATTTATCTTTGATTAATATAGGGTAAAATCAAAACAAAATGCATACCTGACAGCACTCATATCCACGCCTACAGCCAATTTAGAATCACCAGTTAACACATGGAGAACATGTAAAGTCCACACAGAAAGACCTCAGCTGACCTTCGTTCACAAGTACTGATAGCTTATTTTGCCATTTATTGAGGACGGAGAACCATTACAAATGCAAATAGACAACAGTGTGAGAACTTTTCAATATCAAAAAAACAATAATAACTCATGAATAAGGCAGCAACAATCTTACACATATCAAGGGTCTCTCCTATTACCTTACAAAGTGTTTTTCATGGTTTCTAAATCTACATCATGTAAGACTGTCCTGTAAATACAGGGAAACTATTTCACTGTATTATATTTTAATTTGGTGACTGGACCATTCTATTCTTTCGTACAAAAGTTAAAATGGTGGCATTGATTAGGTATATATATTAAAGCTAATGCAAAAAATTCACTTATAATTAACAAAACATTGAAGCCAATTTCTCCTTTTCATATAATAACAACAAAAGTTCTTATTTGGTTAAAAAAAAAATCACATCAGGCCTGTATTTAAATATGTTCAGTTTTCAAATTTTCTTGTTACACTATACTTCAACTATGTCATATTTCACAACAAACTTTGATATTAATGTTAAAATAACACAGAAAGCAGTTCAGTGGCATTATATTGCAATGTAATGCAGTTGAATTGCTTTCAGTGTTACTTTAATGTGCAAAGTTTCCAGAAACTGTTTAGGATTTTACACATTTCAGAGGAAAATAACTCTGTACAGCGAAAGCAATTAAAAATCAATCAACAATTTAATCACACTGTAAATCTTTAACTTTACATATCAAATGTTTAGCAGGACTATGAACCTACAGCTATGTTGGCAGTTTTGTGCAATGACACACACACACACACACACACACCCTAATCTGACAGTTGCTTGAAACAAAATACTGGATCACCAAAGTCAAAAGGATTCATTGTCTGATCATGATTGCCTATAAAAAAAAATTTCATGACAGTACAGTCAATAATTACTAAGATGTTTTTGTCAGAACTGAAGTGGTTGTGACACCAATAGACAGAGAAAACAGGCCACTAGCCTGGGAGAAGTCATGTAAGTTATGTAAAATGCATTATTCCAGCACAGCAGCAACATAATGGTCCACTCTCCACATCAATGGTTTTTCAAGCATCTTTCTCTATGTGTATGTGTGTGCGTGTGTATGTGTGCATGTCTGTGTATGTATGTGCGTGAAAGAGAGATAGAGAAAGACACGTGGAAATGGGCAGTACTGTACTCTTAGCTATGAAGCACTCTGTTTATAAAACCAATACTGAAGCTGTGACCTAATCGAAACTCTGTTATCTACAGTGCACAGAACCTGACTGAGGTCTAAATATGCTGCATTATTTAAACAGTTTTTACTGAACTTACTACATTACCAAACCACTCACGAATCATCCTCTAAACTTAACTCAGGGGACATCACACAGCATTTTGTTCAATTAAGTAATATTTTAAATTGTGAAAGTCATTTTTATAGACAACCAAAGAAAATCACTTCATTCAGTTTCAAGTTGCACATGTTGAAGCTAATTTTGTACTGAACTGTGGTTACAATCACATGTTCCATTTAAAGATTTCTTTATGGATGGATTTTGTTTAGTTGAAGCACTGCAGACTGTTTCAGTCCAAACTCATCCATATTCAGTGTAGTTCCAATAGTAGATGGTGGTTGGCATCTAATGCAGCTTATTAACTAAAATCAGCCAGCTGATGCAGATAAACCACTTTTTCAAATCGTAGTTCAAACAATTTTATAACTACAACATTATCTACAAAACCACCATATACACAAATGAAAAACAATAAACAATGACTCATAAACAAAGGAATGCCTCATTTGCACCTTATCAGCAGATTTGCCATTAACTGAATGGCTGTGCTGCTCCCCATCGGGTGCTTCCCTCCGTCATTTACAGATCTCTTCTAACTTGGATTTAAACTTGTGGACAAAGAAACAGCCCATTTGGAGCAGAGCTAAAAACCATGGTTTTCATGGTTACAAACGTATGGTAGTAATAATCATCTATCTGATAATTGGAGCTGAAATATGAAAGACACTTTCTAGGGATATATGACACTTGCAGAATAAAAATTTTTTACAAGTGGTTACAATTTAATAACTTCAAATCAAATCAGTGAAATAATCAAAATAAAAGTAGTGTGTTGTGTCCAAGTGCTGCCTCATCTGAGAGAATTAATGCTTGGGGTGATATCTGGTCACAGCCTGGGGTCAGACGCTGAAAATGAAACTCAGTTCGGATTTGTTTAAAGGCAGATTTTCCCTTTAAGTAAAGAGGTCAGTGCGGACACAGGTAAATCAGTATTTCAACTTAATGACAAGAGGGCAGGGAGATAAAACATTAACATAAGATTATTTGTTAAAGCATTAATATGTCTTCAGTACTTTTATATGACAGTACTTTGAACTGTGCTTTTGATTGCTGCTCGCAAAAGAGAATTCCCATTTGATAAGATACAGACTTTAAGTGGTCGTTTGAGGTTTTCTAGAAATATAGAACTGCTTGAGTCAAAGAGAAGGTAAACATTACATTTATTCTAAGTCACCTTCAGGGATTGTTGAGGAGATCTCCTTGTGTAATCACTGAATTTTAAAAAAAACACATAATATTATGTGCTCACATAATATACAGTACACATTAATTCTGCACTGTGTACGTTTCCATATGGTTCTTCCTCATTCATAGACACAAATGAAGTATAAGGTTGTGTTGTAGTAGCCTGGCCATAGTCAAGGTTCATTCAGGTGACAGCACTGTCAAACTAATGTTCAAACTATATGCTCAAACAAACAAAAAGGGATTTACAAAAATTAGGAATGTGAATGCATCTTTAATGCTAAATTAGAACTACAAAAAAGATACTTTTCTACCTTTTATAAATAACCTAAACAGCCTTCAATGTTTGTTCTGCCCTTAAATCAGCATTTCCCCATAAGTATTTGAACATGAAATAACCTCATGAAAATTACAAGTAACAAACTCCTCAAAAACAGGATACAGACAGATGGATGAGATGATGTAACTAACAAAAAAAAACGTATACACCCAAAGTAAACCTGCAGTACACTACAATACAGACACAAGATGTTCTTGATCACTCTCAGCATCATTAAATCTTTACCTGGTTATTTTATTTTATCCACAATATAGTTATAATATAGTATTAAATCTAAAATTTTTCATTAAATAATGCGCCAATAACAAAATTAGGGTCACTGTTTAATGAAGCACCTTTAAAAAAGTTTTTAAAAGATTTTTGAAATTTTGCATTTTAAAAGTCACTGCACCCAGTATGCTTTGGTTCTTTAACTCTGTAATTACTGCAAAAGATTATTTCCACCTTAACTACAAATATGAAGAGTTAATGTTTTATAGAAATGTCCTTACATACTTGAAATTTCTACAGTAACTTGCCAAACTTGTGTACTAATCATCTATTCTGGGCGGGAATAGCAGCCTTATAATGCAGCCACAGCCTATAAATCAATATTCAAATAAGTTCAGGTGTCAGAGTGCATGAGAAAAAAATCCTGAGTCAGTTCTCACACTCTCAAAATGTATATCAGATACAGAAGCCACAACTAGAGCTCCACACAGATCTGATATTTATTACTTCTGCTAATTATTAATAGATATTGTCAAAATGAATATGCTTATTGAGGTTGTAGCGCTTTTTCTAGGTTTTGTTAGTTGGATAATGATTTTTATATCGCTACAAGATCAATATTGGAGGGAATCCACCCAAGACGGGAGCGTAATATTAACTTCTGCAATCTATGAGAATCTATGGATGTCTTGTGCGAGTGACTCAACAGGAGCATATAACTGTCGTGAATTTCCATCCCTTTTTGCTCTTCCAGGTAAGTAAAAGTAACTAATCGCTACTTTTTAAAAATCTTTACATTACATTGATTTGTTCATCTTCCAAAATCTGCTATTTATGACTTTTACAGGTAATAAATATAAAATTACTTGGGATTATATTCATATAAATAATTAGATAATCGAGTCATAACAAAAAGCAAAAAAAAGCACAAGTATCACGATGCCTAGGCTGTAATCGGCAGGGGTGAAAAACAACAGCAGCTGTGCAATCCGATCTAATACCTTTGTAAACTTTATGATGCAAGTTTTTTTCTTGCCATGTCTGTGTAGGTAAAGTTTTTTTGTACCTATAACTCTATCAACAGTATTTAAGGCATTTTGTGGTGGATATCTATTCTTTGTTATTTTATACATGATAATCACATACTGGACTAAGCAGAAAGTCACACAGTCCCTAGCTCATGAAAGATAGTACTTCACTCTACTACAAAACCAATACATCCTGTTTTAAGAGATGTGCAGAAAGCTAATATACCTTAAGCAAAACTGTTTGGGAGAGAGTAGATTTTAAAGTTAAATGTTTTGTGTCTTCATTATCAAAATCCGTGATGCTTAAAGACTAATCATGAGTGTGTTTGGTTTTCAGACAGGCAAGCAGGCTTATCTGTGGGCAATTATGTGGTTATGCATCTTCATTGCCCAGTACCACAACTGTTCCCATCATCAATTGGAGAGAGGGTGAAATAAAGAGTGAAAGCATGGTTTGAATCCCTTCAATGATCGGTTAATTTTATTGACATAGTGCTTAAAGCAAATGGCAAAATGTTGCACCTAGCTTTAAGTCCACAGACATTGGTAAGCACCTCTCTGTGGCTTCATAAGTTGGGTAAATATTTAGAGTCTTTCAAAAGATTGAATAGAACCCAGACTAAAAGGGAATCTTGGGTGAGCCGAAATCATCATTAAATCTTTACCTGGTTATCTTATTTTATCCACAATATAGTTATAATATAGTATTAAATCTAAAATTTTTCATTAAATAATGCGCGAATAAAAAAAATTAGGGTCACTGTTTCCTGAAGCACCTTTAAAAAAGTTTTTAAAAGATTTTTAAAATTTTGCATTTTAAAAGTCACTGCACCCAGTATGCTTTGGTTCTTTAACTTTGTAATTACTGCAAAAGATTAGTTCCACCTTAACTACAAATATGAAGAGTTAATGTTTTATAGAAATGGTCCTTACATACTTGAAATTTCTACAGTAACTTGCCAAACTTGTGTACTAATCATCTATTCTGGGCGGGAATAGCAGCCTTATAATGCAGCTATTCTTGGGTGAATGAATCTTGGGTGAGCCGAAATCAATCATCAATTTTTCCTTTTTGTAGCATCTTAGCTCAGGGGTTGCTGGGAATTTTTCTGACACATTGAGACTGTGTGGCAAACAATTCTTCACATTTGTACGGGACGGTAGTTTGGAGATCAACATTTATTTTAAGTCTACTTTTCATTGGATAACTGTATATGATTTTGACTAAAGAAAAAAAGGAAATATGAATGCAGTACTGGAAGATTTTGCTTTTTTTCTGGGGTTTCTGGGTTGGATAATGGTTTCAAATCAATATTAGAGTGAAATTATTGTGGACGGTAACGGTATCCCCACATCAATAATTTATGAAAAGCCCGGATGTCCTGAGCAACTGAGTCTACAGGAGTTCAAACTGCTGTGATTTCCCATCTTTGCTCACACTCTGTAGTATGTGGTCCACATATAAACACATTTTTTTTCTTTCTCTCTTTTCAGTCAGTCAGTCAGTCAGTCAGTCAGTCAGTCAGTCAGAATACTTTATTGATCCCAAAGGGAAATTACTACTGTTACAGCTGCAACTGTTTCATTTAAACGAGTAAACCTAAAACACAATAACATACACTAAAGGCATAAAAGTATAAAGACTAAAGAGATATTTTGACTATATACACATCTAAATCTATACACATATGAAAATTGTGAGTGCAAAAATTTTAAATAGGTGTCATTATATATATATGCACAGTCCTTTTTTGTACAATGTATAAGTGTATGTACAATGTACAATGTATATAGTGTATGTACAATGTATATGGAAATTTAAACAATTTTATGTACAATTGAATACTGATAAGTGAATGACACTGATGAACCACAATGTCACCTATTAAGGGAGGAGTTATAGAGTCTGATGGCCACAGGTAGAAATGACCTCCTGTGGCGCTCTGTGGTGCATTTTGGTGGGATGAGTCTTGCACTGAATGTGCTCCTGTGTCCCATCACTGTGTTGTAGAGTGGGTGGGAGCCATTGTTCATAATGGCCTGCAGCTTAGACAGCATCCTCCTCTCCGACACTGCCATAAGCGAATCCAGCTCCACTCCCACCACATCACTGGCTTTGTGGATCAGTTTATTGAGTCTGTTGGCGTCTGCCGCCCTCAGTCTGCTGCCCCAGCATGCAACAGCATAGAGGATGGCACTCGCCACCACAGACTCATAGAAGATCCTGAGCATAGTCCGGCAGATGTTGAAGGACCTCAGGCGTCTCAGAAAATAGAGGCGACTTTGGCCCTTCCTGTATAGGGCATCAGTGTTCTTAGCCCAGTCCAGTTTGTTGTCAATGTGTACTCCCAGATATTTGTAGTCCTCAACGGTGTCCACACTGACCCCTCCGATGGACATAGGGGCCACCGGTGCCTTGTCTTTCCTCAAGTCCACCACCAGTTCCTTTGTCTTTGTCACGTTGAGCTCTAGATGGTTCCGCTTGCACCATGTGACAAAGTCCTTCACTGTCCTCCTGTACTCATCCTCATCACCCCTGCTGATACATCCAACTATTGCAGAGTCATCAGAAAACTTTTGAAGATGGCAGGTCTCTGAGCAGTAGCTGAAGTCTGTGGTGTAGAGGGTGAAGAGGAAGGGAGAGAGGACAGTCCCTTGTGGGGCTCCAGTGTTGCTAACTACTCTGTCAGACACACAGTGCTGCAGCCGTACATACTGTGGTCTGCCAGTCAGGTAGTCAACAATCCAGGACACAAGGGGGACATCTACCTGCATCGCTGTCAACTTATCACCCAGAAGAGCAGGCTGAATGGTGTTGAATGCACTTGAGAAGTCAAAGAACATGACCCTCACAGTGCTGGCCGGCTTATCCAGGTGAGCGTAGACTCGGTTTAGCAGGTAGATAATGGCATCCTCAACTCCCAGGCGGGGCTGGTAGGCGAACTGGAGGGGGTCCAGAAATGACTGGACAATGGGCCGGAGCTGATCCAGGACGAGCCTCTCCATGGTCTTCATTATGTGGAAAGTCAGTGCCACTGGCCTGTAATCCTTGACGTCACTGGGTCGCGTCATCTTCGGGACCGGAACGATGCAAGATGTCTTCCACATCACAGGGACCCTCTGAAGATCCAGGCTCATATTGAAGACATGGTGCAGTACTCCACAAAGCTGGGTGGCACAGGCTTTAAGCACCCTGGGGGAGACCCCGTCAGGGCCTGCAGCCTTGTTTTTGTGGAGTCTCTTAAGTTGTCTTCTCACCTGGTCAGCAGTGAGACTAACTGTAGAGGTGGCGGGTGGGGGAGGGGTGGAGACGTCAAGAGGGCCATCACAGGAAGGAAGCAGGCTATTGTGAAGTGTGGGGGTGGGTGGGGGTGGAGTGGACTTCTGGAGACCGGCAGCAGAGCTGTCTGGACGAGGGAGGACAGAGCCTGCAGTGTCAAACCTGTTAAAGAACAGATTTAGCTCATTGGCCCTGTCCACACTGCCCTCCATTCCCCTGTTGTTGCTGGTCCTGAAGCCAGTGATGGTTCTTATTCCACTCCATACCTCCCTCATGTTTTTTGGTATTAACGACTATTTATCTGGCTTAAAAGCTATACAGTTACTCAAGTTCAGGATTTTAAAGACGGCAAACAAATTTTTGTAACAGTACTTGAAAAAACAGTAATAACAAATAATTAAACAGTCTGACGTTGAATGATACACAATGACAAAATGGTTGTTCCTATTTGTTAATGTTTTCCTCTACATTTGCTTGCTATGGGCATGGCTGTGCTTAATGTTTCTGGAAAGTTCTACTGTACTAAACACTGGTGAACAGAGTAAGTGCAACTACAGTAACTCCAGAAAAAAAAAGATGCAATAAAAACTCTGACGGAATTATAAGCAATAAGATTCATGCCCAATCTGCCAAGCCCTTCAAACCATTTTGGTTAAATCACTATTTGAGTATGAAGTTATACATAAACATAAATTTTCATAGTGATATAATGAGCAAGTATTGCATGGTACTCAAACATTTCTCCAGTATTGACTGCAACCCTGTGGAAACTTTTCTGTAACATGTATTCTGGTTGATTGTTACTAAAAAAGAACTGATGAGCCGCCCAGCCTGGTAATAAGACCTGCCTGGACCTGAAAGGAGAAACAAATCAAAAACCAGCAAAAACCAACTTAAGCAAAAATACTCAACTAACTCTTAGAATGCCCAAAGCACAGGTCGAGGAGGAGTGGCAGCAATCTTCCACTCCAGCTTATTAATTAGACAGAAGACTCAGACAAAGTTTTAATTCTTTTGAAACTGTGACTCTTAGCCTTCTCCGCCCTAATTGGAAAATTCAAAAAAATGTTTTATTTGTTATTATCTATCATCCACCTGGTCCTTACTCAGAGTTTCGGTCTGATTTCTGACTTTTTCTTAACTCAGTTCAGATAAAATAATTATAGTGGGTGATTTCAATATTCACATGGATGTTGAGAATGATGGCCTCAACACTGCATTTGTATTTACATTCAAACTGTAAATGAGCCCATCCACCACTTTAACCACACTCTGGATTTTGTTCTGACATAAGGCAGACTTAGCTTCTTTTTTTTTTTAAGCCTGTCATGTCTGTCATGTTTTCACAATCAGAATCATGATCCGAATGATCCAAACGTGTGTATATATATATATATATATATATATATATATAAAATCTTGCTCTGTTATGTTGTAATGTATGCATGTGCGTGTCCCTGTCATGAAATGAATGCAATAATCAGGGCGAGAAGCCACAACAATGCCTCCACAGCCCACAAGGAGTCCAGAAGATGATGATAACCATGCGCACACTCCAGAGGAGGAAGTAGAGACACCCCTAGATGGAGGTCCCACAGCCAAAGGGCAAGAGCCCCAGAGAGCCAGAGGCAATGAGCAGGCAATGAGCAGCTCTCTCAAAAATTCTTGAAAGAGTAGTTGTAAAACAGCTAACTGAGTATCTGCAGAGTAAGGTTATTATCGTTAACAAAAACGAACAAAATAACAAAAACTGAAACTGAAAAAGCATTTTCGTTAACTGAAATAAATAAAAACTGTATCATGTGTTTACAAAACTAACTAAAATGAATTGAAATTATAGATAAAATGCCCTTTATTTTCATATTTCTCAGTTTATTTAAAAGCCTTGTGGATTGATATGAAATCACTTTTTCCACTCTAGCAGTTTTAGCTGGGAGCCCCAATTGGCACCTCACTGTGTGTAACGGCAACAGCAAAAATTGGGAGAAAGCGGCATAAGACATCTGTGTCTTGTTGTGGATGATGACAAAATGTGTGGAACACTTCTCAAGCAGAAAAACCGCACCAACCTCAAAAGGCCACCTGAGAAGTATGCACAAGGAACCCCTCTGAAACTATGCCATAACCTGACGTGCACCTCTTGAGAAACGTAACTACACACAACAAATGTGACTGGACTGTTCTGCACTGCCAGGTCCTCTCTGGCTACTTTTCGGTGCAGTTTTTTTAATTTATCATTGAAAGAATAACAATCAGGAATAATAATAAAAGCGTCAATAGAAGGACTCACAAATGTGAGGGAGACTGGACTGCGGGAAATATTGGAATGGATGGGAGGGACTGAGCAAAGGGGAAAAAACAGAGGGACAAATACAGGTGCTGGTCATAAAATTTGAATATCATAAAAAATGTTGATTTATTTCAGTAATTCCATTCAAAAAGTGAAACTTGTATATTATATTCATTCATTACACACAGACTGATATATTTCAAATATTTATTTCTTTTAATTTTGATGATTATAACTGACAACTAATGAAAACCCCAAATTCAGTATCTCAGAAAATTAGAACATTACTTAAGACAATACAAAAAAAAAGGATTTTTAGAAATGTTGGCCAACTGAAAAGTACAAACATGTACAGCACTGCTTGGATTACTGCAGTAATGCAGTGTGGCATGGAGTCGATCAGTCTGTGGCACTGCTCAGGTGTTATGAGAGCCCAGGTAGCTCTGATAGTGGCCTTCAGCTCTTCTGAATTGTTGGGTCTGGCGTATCGCATCTTCCTCTTCACAATAGCCCATAGATTTTCTATGGGGTTAAGGTCAGGAGAGTTTGCTGGCCAATTAAGAACAGGGATACCATGGTCCTTAAAGCAGGTACTGGTAGCTTTGGCACTGTGTGCAGGTGCCAAGTCCTGTTGGAAAATGAAATCTGCATCTCCATAAAGTTGGTCGGAAGCAGGAAGTGCTCTAAAACTTCCTGACAGAAGGCTGCGTTGACCTTGGACCTCAAACAACAGTGGACCGACACCAGCAGATGACATGGTGCCCCAAACCATCACTGACTGTGGAAACTTTACACTGGACCTCAAGCAACGTGGATTCTGTTCCTCTCCTCTCTTCCTCCAGACTCTGGGACCTTGATTTCCAAAGGAAATGCAAAATTGACTTTGATCAGAGAACATAACATAACTCAGCAGCAGTCCAGTCCTTTGTGTCTTTAGCCCAGGCGAGATGCTTCTGACACTGTCTCTTGTTCAAGAGTGGCTCGACATGAGGACTGTGACAGCTGAAACCCATGTCTGCATACGTCTGTGTGTGGTGGTTCTTGAAGCACTGACTCCAGCTGCAGTCCACTCTTTGTGAATCTCCACCACATTTTTGAATGGGTTTTGTTTCACAATCCTCTCCAGGGTTCCTCTCCAGGGTGCAGTTATCCTTATTGCTTGTACACTTTTTTCTACCACATCTTTTCCTTCCCTTCGCCTCTCTATTAATGTGCTTGGACACAGAGCTCTGTGAACGGCCAGCCTCTTTAGCAATGACCTTTTGTGTCTCACCCTCCTTGTGCAAAGTGTCAAAGGTCATCTTTTGGTCAACTGTCAAGTCAGCAGTCTTCCCCGTGATCGTGTAGCCTACAGAACTAGACTGAGAGACCATTTAAAGGCCTTTGCACGTGTTTTGAGCTGATTAGAGTGTGGCAAAAGGTGTCTTCAATATTGAACCTTTTCACAGTATTCTAATTTTCTGAGATACTGAATTTGGGGGTTTTCATTAGTTGTCAGTTATAATCATCAAAATTAAAAGAAACAAACATTTGAACTATATCAGTCTGTGTGTCATGAATGAATATTCACTTTTTGAATGGAATTACTGAAATAAATCAACTTTTTCATGATATTCAAATTTTATGACAGCACCTGTATGTTTGGAGCCAAAAAATGAACAAAAAGAGCAAGGACCAAGGAGGGGAAAACGTCCTAGCATTTTTTGTTCCTGTCGGCTGGCATCGCATATAAAACACCAGCACAAGTCCATAAGGTAAACACACATAATGTGGTTACACAAGTATAAACGAGACAACAATGTTGGGCACCTATGTAGGTTGGGTACAAAGGCTCCAAAATGCCCCAGCGCTGAAATCTAATTAATATCTAACCAAGCCAGCTCTCTGAGCAGCTCCCACAGAGAACCAGCATCATGTGGTCATAACATCAGAATGCAGCTGGATTTGCGCTTTGATCCCTTCAAAGAGTTCGTTTTGTTTTTGTCAAACATTCACTGATGTTATATGAGGTATTGTTAAACTACTGCACTGAAGCTGAAGTTTATTGAGAGCTTATTGGGTTTTGGAGATTATAGTTTTTTTTTGCTTCTCCTTGTTAATTCTCCTGATGTTCATGTGTGTCCTTAATATTGCACACATTTAGCACATAATGCTGCTATCTAGTGAACAGTTGGTTGTTGAATACAATTTTTTAAACGGTATGTTTTGTTGAGTTCTTATTAAACAGTGGTTACTCTTGCAGTTTGAACTGCACCCGACATATAAACATATAAAATTTGAAAAAACTAAAACTAATGAAAACTAAACTAAAGCTAAGCATTAAATAAAAAATAAAAACTAATAAAAATGAGCAAAACCACTCTAAAAACTAACTAAAACTGAATTAGAGGCAAAAATAAAAAGTTACAATGAAATAAAAATTAAACTAAAACGTAAAATCCAAAACTATTGTAACCCTGCTGCAGAGGAATGGTTTAATTGAAGAATTTCAGCCAGGTTTCAGAATTCATCACAGTACAAAAACAGCATTAGTGAAGGTTACAAATGATCATCTTATTACCTCTGATAATGGACTCATATCTGTGCTTGTCCTGTTAGACCTCAGTGCAGCTTTTGATACTGTTGACCATAACATTTTACTACAGAGATTAGAGCATGCATAGGTATTAAAGGTACTGCACTGCAGTGGTTTGAATCATATTTATCTAATAGACTCCAATTTTTTTATGTAAATGAGGAGTCTTCTTCACACACTAGGGGTAGTTATGGAGTTCCACAGGTTTGGTGCTAGGACCAATTTTATTTACACGATATATACGTCCTTTGGGCAGTATTAATTAGAAAGCATTGCATACATTTTCATTGTTATGCAGATGATACCCAGCTTTATCTATCCATGAAGTCAGATGTGGGCTGCTTTAACAATGAAAATATTTGTGCTTTGCCTGAAGTTCCTTATATCATTGCATGGGTCTTGTTGGGCTCTGCCTCTGCTGATAGAAACAGCATTGTTTAACTTTTTTTTTTAATTACCATAGAGCCATTAAGTGGAGGTTTTTGGACTGAAATTTGAAATCAATTAAAATCTGATCGTAACATATTTTGTGCTAAAGATATACTTCTTTATATACATGTGATTTTCATATGAATCTTTATTGAAACAAACAAAAACCAAATTCTTCTTTCACAGTACTTACCAGCTTACTGCTTAGTTTCTTATTTATATGAAAATTACATGGTACACAGAAATCACAGCTTATTATTATGTCTCTTGATGTTGGTACACAGGGTACGTTCAGGCCTCCCGAGCATTGATGATTGCTTCCATGGTGTTTGGGACATTTGGTCTTGCAGCTACACTTGCAGGAATGAAGTGCTCAAAAATAGGTGGAGAAAACTACACCTTGAAAGGCAAGGTTGCTGCCATTGGAGGAGTGCTTTTTCTACTGCAAGGTAAAGACTTGGGGGTGGATGCAATAGCCATGTAACAAAAATGCATGAAAAAAAACTTGCTTTCAAGAGTCATTTTAAACAGGCATTTTAGGAGCATGTGAAAATGCTTGATTATAAAAACCAGGCTTACAGGTTGAGCCTAGACACATTTCTCCCAAAACTGAATCTTTCCATAGAACACCTGTCAAATATAAATATGTCTGATTTTTCAGTTTTGCAGAAGACAAGCATATCATGCGATATGCAATCATATGATATTGTATCATATGATTTCATATGATATATTATCTGACGGTTTAATAGTTCGAAAGGTTATCCCTACTCTAACAAACCTGCTGATATGTGCACGAGCCCAGTGATATGTCAGGGACCAAATATTATATTTGTCCCTGTTGGGGCTGCTGTAGGTCAGAATGTAGAGCAGGCTACCTACTGATCAGAAAGTTGGTGATTCAATCCCTGGCTTCAAAGTATCCAAAGTATCCTTGGGCAAGATACTGAACCCCAAGTGTCACCCATGTGTCACACTGGAGTGTGAATGGTAGATAGAAAGCACTTAGATGGAGAAAAACATGCTTGGGTAAATGAGGTATGTTGTATAAAGCACTTTTGAGTGCTCAAGTAGGGTAGAAAAGTGCTATATAAGAACCAGTTAATTTGAAAAGCTATATTTCTATTTAATGAGTTTTTTTATGTACATAATTAACATTGTTTACTGAACTATAACTTGAAGGGTTATAAGAACAGTCCCTCCTTGCAAAAAGCTTACACAATTATTATAAAGTATCTTTGCTGCATGCCTGGTCTAATAAAGCTTTTGACGCTCTATTTATTTCTTTTAATCTGTAATGTATGTGTGCCAGTTGAAAATTTAACTTGTCAAAAGTAACCAACTGCATTTCGAAGGGCTTTGCACCATGATTGCTGTCTCTTGGTATGCAGCAAACATCACCCAGCAGTTCTTTGATCCACTCTTCCAAGGGATAAAGTAAGTCAATATGTACATCAGCAATTCAGAGTTGAAAGTGTATATATATGCCATAAAAGTAAAACTTATTGTATTGCAGGTATGAGATTGGAGAGGGCCTGTATATAGGCTGGGGTTCAGCCATACTTGCCATTTGTGGAGGTTCATTTCTGCTGTGTACCTGCAGAATGACTGACAATAAAATAATGTGAGCATCTGTTGCTGAAAAGTTTGACTCACTAGCCTTAGGTCTATAGAATCTTAAGTTAAACATGTCTTTTGTATTCTAGAACATACCCATACCAGCCACCCTCAGGAGGACACATGCTGTCAACTGTGGCAACCTCTGAGCCTGTACCAAGCAACTATGAAAGAAATGCATATGTCTAAGAGGTTAATGTGTAGGAGGGAAAGTAGGCAGATTTGGAGTCTTTCTTGAAGAGATAATGAAGAGTTAGTTCATCTGTATCCCAGGAGATGGCAGCATTTATATTGGAACACACTAATTCTGAGCAGGATTTTGTTGATTTGGGGGATTTATTACCTTAACAGCATCAATCTTTAAATTACATGTTTGTAATATTTTAATTACGTTTGGTGTTTATGAATTTGTTATTTGTATTTATACTGTAAAAAAATCCCCTTACCATTCTAGTATAGATTTACTGAGTTACATTCCTATCATTACTTACATAATGAAGCTGTGATAGTAGGATATTGATTACTGTCATAGTTTACACCAAGGACAAAATCTGTTACAATAACTACATTTTGACACAAAAATCATGTTAACTTGCACTTGTAGCCAAGCAAGTAGTTGGTATATTGTGTTTCATAATGGTCCCATGCATGATTTGTCATAGCACCCAAGAAGATTTTTTTCAGCATCCAATTCTGAATTGAACACACCTGAGTAAAAGGACTGAAACAAATATAAGTAGACAGTATCTCAGCACATAAAGTCCATATTTTCAATGCATGTATGTTGATTTTAAGTTGATTTTACATATGTTCCTGAGGATTTTTATTTTTTATATGGAGATACATATATACCATTTTATAGTGACTGAGTGCCCTAAGTTATGAGAATATTGACGAGTTTATGATTTTCTCAAATGATACCCAGTGGTGTTTAGCACTGGCAACATTGTTATTACAATCATATTAATTACTTTGCACAGTCAAATAAAAGGACATTCAGTTACAAACTTTGTTCGCAGTTTTTCATTTGACTTTTTTAATCCACACACAAAATGCTCGGAGCTCAGATCTGGCCATACAATCTATTTAGTAACAGCACTTCCTCAATACCCACTTAGTTCCTTAATGCCTATTGTAGACAGCCAACTGCTTTGGACATATCACTTTCAAAGTATCTCACAGCTGGTTGAAAGCCACCTGCTGGTAAGCTATGGTGTCATATCAGGGACTGGATTTACCCAATATGAGTCAAGTCGCATTTTGCTGATGGGTCATAAATAATGTAAAAGTAAGAAAGAGTTTAAAATAAATCATTTTTATTATCATTTATAAATGGTACAGTTAAAAAAATCTTGTTGACAGAGTTTGGGATTTAAGCCATGTTCTTAAAAGGCTGTTTCAGTATCTATCTTTAAATTATAACAGTGATCAAAGTAGCTGCACGTCTTTCTAACAAGGAGTTTCCTATTATAATGGGAGCACTAATCAAAAGTGAAAGCAATCCACTAGGTTTTCATTTCCTCAGACGTGTACATGAAGACTGCAGATGATTTGCTGTGCTTTGCTTGTAGCTGAAACATTTTAGAGTGCTGATTTATGCTATTCAGGCTGAAGTGTTTCTTTCAGCAGGGGTCTGTGCTTATGTGACTTGGCAGGACAATCTTTCTGATCAACAGAGGCAGAAAATCACAGGGAGTCACGTCACATATTTTGCGGGTCTCAAGACACAAAAAAAGAAATACTGAAGTGTTCTCGTCAACTTTCTAATCTTTAGGTGCTTCATTTGCTAACTTGTCCAAGTTTTGTCCATCAAAGCGGATGGTGTGCCAGCCTTCAGTGACAGTGAGGTCCTGAGCTCCTTTACCAGCATAGAAGTCTCGAGAAGGAGTATTCCAGTTTAACACAGACAACTGCAGCCGCACACACTGCTTCTTTTTCCCAATCTGAACAAACAAAAAAAAAGTCCTGTGCTCAGTCACATACCATTACCTCTTTAGAACGCAAAATATCCCATGTTAATCAAAAAAAGGAAACAAAACAAGAATTTCCAAATGCTCAAAATTGTAATTAAATTTAAAAAAAACTATATTTTTTCCTGTTCAGCAACTACAATTTATATTCAAAAACATTCTTACCTCTGCAGCTTTGCTCAGTAAACCTGTGCCAATGCCATTTCCTACAGAGAAAATAAATCATTATAAAATATGAGAACACCAACAAATACCATTAGTGCTACACAGAAAAACACAGAACAGAAAAAGAATACAGCATTTTATTTTAACCTTGATGATATACCGCAACAGATATTGTACCTCTGAACTCTGGCATCACATACAGGTCCTCCACATATACTGCACGTCCCTTCCATGTACTGTAGGTGTAAAAGTATAGGGCGTACCCAATGATTGTAAATCCTATATGGACAAAAAGAAGCAAATACAAAGGGAACTAAATATTAGAGATACTGTGAAAAAGCCTTCCCCTTCCTTATACTAAACTACACCTGTCTGTACATTGCTAATGTGACAGCCTCCAACTGCTAATAAGGACAAAGGGTAAAAAAAAATAATTAAATAATCTAATGCTGACTGTGTAGCAGTGGTGACGGGAGCTAGGAAGTTCCTAAATATAGAGTAATATTCCCTTTGTCAAGGTTTGTTTTTTTTCTAACATGTGAAAGAATAACGCTTATCTACAGTTTGGCTGTAAGAAGGAATAGATAAGCTACATCTACCTCTGTTGATTTATGAGGTAATATTTGTTTAGTCATAATTTGTTAAACAGGTGTGCCTATCGATATCTAAATAGCAAGGGTGGGAGCCTTTTTTTGTGCCGACAAGCTCAAGGCTGCCAGACAAGCAAGACAATAAAAAAAAAGGTCATGAACCAGCGTTTACCTTCATTAGATTTATGCTCTTCTGGTACTTCTGCAACGAGGCATTCAAAGAAGGGGTTCTGGCAGAAACCATCGCGTTCTAATTCTAAAGTTGCACAAAAGATTTTTACCCAAACACACAAGTTTAATCTTTCTTTTAGTAGTAATTAAAAAAACCTTCAAACAACAAGAAGCATCAAAAACATACATTTGAAGAATGTAATCATGTTTTTAAAGTTGCCTCTTAGTTAATAGTAAAGTTTTTAAGTAAGACAAGCATCAGGGTCTACATTACACCAGCTGTGAATCACATTCCTCTACTGAAAATCTTGGCTATCTACAAAGGTATTTGTAGTTAAATTTTAACTTAAAAAGATGCTAAATGCATTTCCTAACTCATAAAATACCGGGCCATAGCCTTATTATTTCAACCCTGCCTCCAATTCCTCTCTTCATCTATTCCACTCTCACTGGTGTATTGCTTCTTATATGGCATATTATACTGCCACTACCTGTTGATGCAAACCATCTTCTTCCACAGTCTTATGTGTCATGCTTTGGTTCAGAGTATGCTGATTACTTATGAGCAAAATAGAAAAAAAAACACAAGATAATAACAGTTGAATGACCAGGCTTAAACAGACATTTCACATTCCAGCTACCTTTATCTTACAAAAAAAGATAAATTAGGTGTATTTCCATTACTAATCTACAGTTAATCATTGTTGGACTGATTTCCAACAAGCTGACATTTGCTTCAGCTCTGTAATTGCACCTAATTTATAACCCACTTAATTTATAACCCCGGCCTACAAAAAAATTATTTGCTACTGGAAAATTTTCACACACTGACTTCAGATAAGTAATCTGATTTAAGCATACACATATCTTTGACATTTTGACAGTTGAATATCTACAGTACCAGTCCAAACTTTTATCTGGTACTGTAGATATCAACACAATGTCTGGAACATTAAACAGCAGCGTTCTAGCCGGCGGTTGATCGTCAGGTGTTGCGTCTTGCTAAAACACTCTTTCGCAGGGCTGAGGATTTCACCGCTTCATTTTCGGAACTCTGCTGTCACTGCATTTAGCAAACAGGAGTGCACCCGTCCCGGCTAGGTTGCTGCTATTATCGCTGCTTGTGCCTGTATCATTTCACCATAATTTGCAATCTACCACAGAGCACGGACAGTTTCATTCACAATGTGCACGCGCCATCTCGCTACAGTTGTGTGCGCGCTTTGTTGTGCGAAATTCTGTTCCCCCGTGAAAATCTGTTCCCCCTGTGTCGGGAGAGCGCAGCCAGAGAGGCGGATCCGACAGTCTTCACGGCACTTCTGATGAATTTCTCGGTAAAAGTCTTTTACAGTGTTTATTCCTCTCATCAAGGGGGAACAGATTTTAATGGGGGAACAGAATTTTGCACAACACACCGGTTCCATACGAAGGCCCATCAGTCAATTAACAAGTAGGAGCAGCATTTAGCGGTTAGCATTAGCTTGCTAATTAGCATTAGCATCACCCCACACACACCAGAAAGGGGGCGGGGCGGGGGGGTCATGCTGAAAAAAATTTCTGGCTAGAACCCTGAAACATATCCTACCAAAATAGTTTTAATGTGTTTATTCTGCAAAACAAACAAGAGGACTAGCCCAAAGATGTGTTTAAGCATATTTCTGTCAAATTAGCTCAAAATAAAACAAGGTCAGTGTGCTCAAAAATGTTTGAAGCACTTGCTTTTTTTATGCTCACACTGCCCATCCGTCTCTCTTTGCAAGAACCAACAGTAGTTGCCATCATGTTTGGATAAAATTTTTCCGATATCCATTTTCCATCATTAACATCACCCAGATTTGGTGGAAAAAAATCCAGATGAGAATGCAAAACGTGCATCTTTGTTAGTGAATCTGCTTTCAGCACGTTATCCACAAACTCAACGTAATTCTCTGCTCTGCGATTGGCAACCTGCACGAATACTTTCCATGCTGCTAAATCAATGGGCTTCAGTTTCCGTTTGAACTCATCATCAAGCAGCAGTTCACAGATTTCAGGAACCAAAAAAGCACCTTCCTTAATTTTGGTTTCACTTTTCTCTAAAGACTCTAAAGACTTTCTGTCCAGTTTTCCTAATTGTCAAATACCAGGAACATGGGACGTGCCAGATGCAGTTTTCAAATTTGCAGTCAGCAAGTGAAATTTGTTAAAGTACAGATAAAAGAATCCCAAAAGCAAAATACCTGTTGACCTGTGTAATTACTCTGCCACAAAGGCCTCCTAAGCCATTAATGCACACCATGGTTGTAAGATTTTCTCCATAGTACATATTGATAATTCAAGACAGGTAAAACACAGGTTTAAATAACAACATTTTAACTTATTAATTATAGGTTAAGAATGAATGAAAATGAATGGCGCTGCAAATCATTGACCCATGTCAGTGCCTAATAAAAATAATAATCAAATACTCCTTGAAATGTCCATCCATTTTTTTCCACTTATCCAATTAAGGGATGCAGGGGGGCTGGAGCCTATCCCAGCTACCACCGGCCGAGAGCCAGGGTACACCCTGGACAGGTCTCCAGTCTGTCACAGACAATCATTCACACTCACATTCACACCTATGGGCAATTTAGAATTACCAATTCACCTAACTCAGGGGTCGGCAACCCGCGGCTCCGGAGCCGCATGCGGCTCATTCAGGCTTAATATGCGGCTCTGTGCGGCTCGCGGAAGTAAATTATAAGTATCCAAATGAAGTGCATTCTATTTTTGTCAGTTCGGTTTCTGTTGTAGTTTTAAAATGGAACATTACTGTGATCTTGAAATATTAAAATAAAATCATTTTATTTATTTATTTTAGTTTCTCAATATATGCGTCACTCACGGTAGTTTCCGCTAGTATTTGCGGCTCTCACTGTTCTGTTTTCCGTGGAAACCGGGTTCAAATGGCTCTTTCCGTATTACAGGTTGCCGACCCCTGACCTAACTCCACGTCTTTGGACTGTGGAAGGAAATTGGAGTACCTGGAAAAAACCCACAAAGACATGGGGAAAACATGTACAGACAGGTCCCAGCCATATGGTGGATTTGAACCCAGGACCTTCTTGCTGTGAGGGAACAGTGCTAACCACCATGCCACTATGCTGCCCTCTTGGAAGATAAGATATCGTTATTGTCATTGCACAATACAGTGAAATTCTATTGATGCCACCCTCCAGGTGCCAAAAAATAATAAATAATAAGGGATGGAAAAATAAATAAAACAGAATAAGTTTTTTTCTGTGGAAACAAAGTCAGTATAAACAGCAGATAACAGTCTATTTATAACTGCATACAATGTACTAACAGGGCACAGTGGCTGTGAAGAGAGATTATCCATTTGGTTTAATATGGTCAGAGTTCAGCAGTGTAACAGCTCTGTGGTTGTAGGTGTTTTTCAGTCTTGTTGTTAGGGCATAAAGTGTCCTGCAGCATCTTCCAGAAGGCAGAGGAGTGAAGAGACAGTGTCTGGGGTATGTGTTGTCCCTGACTATGGCTGTGACCCGCCTGGTGCAGCGGGTCCTGTAAATGTCCTCTAGTCTTCAAAGCTGAAAATGTATTTTCTGGAAATGTTTGGGGTTTTTGGTTGTTTTTTTTGTTTTGTTTTGTTTTTATAAAAAACAGTGAAGCTGTGTAAAGATTTAAAGGGTTAAAACCCAAAGAATTTAGTTAATATTTGATATGTATATTTCAGGCTGAAGTAGTTTTAAAAGACTGAATAATTTAAAGTGGAAAAAATATTACTATATTATATTTTTAAAGCAGTTTTTGGAAAGGTGACTTTTTTTGGGCCTTAGGATCAAACGTGTTAGGATTTTAAAGGATCTAAGGATTCAGAAATGTACTGATTAACTGTGAATATAGCTGCACTCCAATTAAGGAGTGTGGGGTGCCCAATTGCAGCTGCCAGACATATACAAGGATAACTCTGTAGTCAATGATTAACAATGATGCATCTCTCCTGTAATTCATTACACCTGCGTTTTTCCAGCTATGGCGATTCAAAATGTTCTCAAAATAAAAGTTACACATAAAAACCGGCATGCATTTAGGTTGGATAAATCCTAACTGTTCATGTCGCTCATTTTATTGGAAAATTACCTTCATGAGAAATCTTCACCTGGTCCGGCATTTTTTCATAAACCGCCAACTCCTGAAAAACGTCGTTTTATTGTTATGTCAGTTGAGAAATACACTAAGGGAATTATTAGGACACAAACCAACACTGAAGACATGTGCTAACGGATATTACGTTTAGCGGAGCGCTGTAAAGTAGTTGTGGGAAACTACAGAAAGAAGTTAACTCTAACACACCATTATCATCCTCGATATGTCTTTGCAGTCCTCTTTTGCAGCACGGCGTATTTTGAAATTCATGTCTGGGTGTCTCGCCTGGGTTTTCAGACCAAAACCTCTGCGCTAAACAGAAAACCCTGTGCAGGAAACGGCTACACGACGATAGCTGCGCTTTCAAAATAAAAGTTGCGTTTTGTTCTTGAATTGCAGCTGTTAAAGCGGTGCAATGAAAATTGCCAGTTTTGGGAGTTATTTCCTATTTTCACTGTCGCGCTTGGGCTGATGCAAATGTATGTGTGAGTTTATTCTTCAATGAACTTGAATTCAAATTTTGCCGGTTTAACTGTAGCTTTGGGTAATTCAGAACTGAAGCGTCAGCCTGTTGCTCCTTTTTCCAACTTGTACAATGAAAATTAGACAAGCGCAAACCGGAAACAGAGAGTCCGCCTCCAAAGTAAAAGTTGCGCCTGTTGAAATGCGTTGGCTGTAGCAAAATTTAAGAAGAGCAGACCCACATAAATTGCTTAAATATTGAACATATTTCATATGTTATATATATTTTGTTTGCTTGTTTTCTTTTTTAAGCTCCTGTTTCACTTCGAGTGAATATTATTACAAAATATGAGAAATTATTTTACTTTTTAAATTGCTGTTTTTTATTCTTCTTTTTTGATAAAACTCTTTCTACCCATATTTGATACCTGTTGTAAGCCAATAAGCTCTTTTAAGTCCAGTTAAGCGTTTTGGCACTTCAGTCATACAGAAATATTTATCAAGGTGTTCATGTCAAGTTATTTAAAGCATCAAACTTTAATTCACTCTTTCACTGTGTTTGAACTTGATTAATGATTGAGTACTTTATGAGAGCAAAAGCACCTCTGCTGCCTGTCTGATCTTAGTCTTTGTCCCTAAATTAAGAAATTTCTCCCGTCAACATACATTTGCATCAACACAATTAGGACAATTAAGAGGAAATATTCCAAAAACTGTCAGTTCTCATAGTACTACTTCAACAGCTGCTGATGAATTATACTTGTTACACTAGTTTTTGAAAGTTTAACAGAAGTAAAACTTAGAGACATCTCAGAGAAAAAACATTGCACTTCTTACCTCTACTTTTCTTTATTCACTTTACCATGGAAAAAGCCTTTAAAATTTATATTCATTATAAAGTAACTAACACTATCTCAGTACTTTCTTACATATTAATTCTTGAGCAATAATTATTACAATAGATAACACAAAAGTAATTTTTCTGCACTCTTACTTTGATTCACTTGCTGACAGGAAGCTTTCTGCATTCTACTCTGAACTTTTACCCACCATTTCAAATGCATGACATCGTATAATTTTGACACTTTCTTATAGATACTTTTAATTAAAATTGTGTTTTAAGGATACCTTTTTTCCAGGTTGTTTCATAATTTTTGAGCTTCAAGCTGGCTCTCATTCTAGATTACACACATTTACACAATAATGTAATAGCAAACTTGATGTAAAGAATACAAATTCATACTTTCCTCAAATGTATTGCAAGTTTAGAGATATATAGTCAAGTTTGATCTGAAAATATAAATAGTACAAAAAAAATGGCAAGGTGTAATCAAAATGGTCAGCTAACAGCTGTTTCCATGTGACGTAAGCAGAATGGTCTCCCTCTGTAGTAGCATTTTATGTTATCTGTCCTCACTGTGCATCCACATCATTTCTTACACTGACTTAAAACCAATGTGGATTGTTTTGCAAGCTCAGATACTGGGTGATGGCAGCAATTTACTAACACTGAGAACTGCTGATGCAAAAAATGACAATAAGAGAATCAATTTCTTAAAATAATAGAAATTTAAAAATCACATACAGTTGAAAGATTTCATAAAAAATCATTTATTTTAGGGTAAAAAAGAAACATGAAATCAATTAGAATATAAGCTGAAACAGTGAAGATGTCACAGATTGATCGGTTTTCATTGGGCATTAACATATTTACAACGTCACATTTGCTCTTTATCAATCAAGAGTTCAGATATTCCCCATTCATACCACTTCAGAGTTTACCCCTTTAAGTTCAGCCCAAACAGATCTCCTGGTGTGTTCAGCTGCTCCAACATGATAAGAATCTCCATTACTCGTAAAAGTCTCAGTGCGGCGACTGTGTGCTCGCTCCAGGAGACTCGGACCGGTCCATCTTCATCCCTCCATCTAGTGAACTTGAGGAGATTGAGGTGGGTAGCATGGAGCTCTTCGTCTCCAAAGATGAAGAGGCAGATGAGGGCAGAGACACAACTATGTACTTCTGCAGAGGTCGTGAAGCTGTCAGTCCAGGGCCACTGCCAGACTCTAGTTTTACCAAAGGCTGCAAGGTAGATGTAGCGCTAGGCACAGTGCTAGTTACTGGTGATGCTGACTGCGAGGAGCTGAGAGTTATGACCTAAAGAAAGAAAAAAAAAAAAAACGTAGACAGGGAGCTGGAGACTTTATACAGAAGCGACTATTAATACTAGTTTAATACATCTAAACACAGTGAATTTAGTCACTGTGTTTTAGTTTTTTAACACTGTGACTGAACATTTTTAAAATGCCAGATCTGATGCATCATATATTATTATGGCTGCTTTAATGTCAGTACACAGGTTAGGTATAGGACGTATTGTGCCTTTCCGTGAAGGCAGCTTATGTAGATTTCCTGCAGTGGTGGCGGCGCAGAAAAACATTCTGGTGAATGTAAAACTGAACAATAAAAGTACCTGCTGAGTTGAGGCGGCTCCTGCGCTGGTTGTCATAACAATGTACTTAGTAGCCGGGGGAGATGGCTGTGATGGGGTACCAGGTCGTGGGGACATCAGCGTGAGAGAACTTGGGACCTTAATGATGCTGGGAGTGCGAGGCCCCGACGACCCACTTAGCCCACTTTGTGAGACTGAAAGAGTGGGACGAGGCTGCAAGAAAGTGTCATCATTCTTTATTTAACACAGGTTAATATACTAGTTACCAGTATTTTCTAATGGGACGTGTAATTATTTTAATATGCCATCTTAATTTAGTACTCTGTTATTACAGCGATAAAGTTATTTTCACATTAATATATATTTTAATACAGGATAAGCTAATTGAGTGCAAGTTGTACCTGAGTGATTGTTAATGTGGTTCTGTTGACTTGCTGAGCTTGCAGTGCTGCTTGAGTCCTGGCCTTCATTACATGGGAGCAAAGCGTGGGTCCGAGATAACCATAGTCTGTCCGATACTGCTCCACATTGTCAGGCTGAGGTCGTATCTTTGCAATAACACTGGCACAATGTTTCTTTGCGAAGGAGGGGGGAAAAAAAGGGTTAATATAACTTTCACAGTAACAGGAACGCTGCGTATGTGACCCCATTCGGACTGTGCTAATGTACAGATGGATCTATTTTAACATGCATGACACTCATAACTTCATATATTACCAGTAAGAGGCTTTGAACATGTTCAGCGCCTATCTTATCAATATTGGAGACCACTGGTCCTTCCATCACTGCTTTGATGCGAGCACCCTCTACAGCAAGCCGAGGAATTATCAATGTCTTTATCACCTACAGAGGACAAAAACAGCAGGTTGGTTCCACTGCAACAGACCGAAGGAGAAAAAGCAGAGAGAACAAAAGCCCACTCACATCTGGTCCCAGTTCAGCAAGCCCAGCGATGCAACCATATCGGGTCGTCCACTGCGTTTTTTCATCCAGCCAACTCTGAAAGAAAAAAAAACAAACAAACATGTCAACGTGGATTAATGTGTGGAAGTGTTTTACCCTGTTTTCACACCTAGTGTTTGGTTGCTCTGTTAGTGAGACTTTGGTTTATCATCAAAGTACCTGTTACTACATACGGTGCAACAGTGTCCAAGCTCTTTTTACAAAGGACAAATAAAAAGCCTCAGAGAGGTTCAGTCATCTTGTTTTGGTCTTTAACAGATGGAGATTACCGAGTTCACACCCGCCTAAGCAAACCTCACAAATGGGGTGCGTACAATTTCATCAGACTTAAGACCGAAAAGGTAAATACACCCGTAAAAATATTAAGAGAAAAAAAAAAATACAAATTGACCCCGTTTTGAAGCTAGAAAAGAGATGCTCAATAAACTACCAATTACTCTTTATTCCCCAATCAATGACACATTAGGTTATTGATTTCTTAAAATAATTTAGGACATATCTGCACAACACAGCTTGATATAGGTCTGCATTTTTACAAGGGTTTCATTTAAAAGCTGTTTAAAGGCTGGATTGATGAGTTCCCCCAAAAAACAAATTTCTATTCTGCATGATTCCAAAAATGTAAAATAGGAGCCATTTTCCCAGTTTCATCCTCTTCCACTCATGAGAAAATCCTCACCTTAGTAAAAGTCTTGGTAATACGAGATTGAATGTTGTTGGTTGTTGTACTGAAGGTTTTACAACTTTGGGCCATAAGACGAGCAGCAAAGTCCCGTAAAGCCCAGTGGTTGTCAACGTCCGGTCGCAAACACAGCTGCTTACTCACAATACAGGTGACCACAGCTGGGATGAGCTCATGGAGCTACAGATGGAGACAGACAGAGAGAAAAAAAAAAAATCTAAAATTACAATATTACATTTAAAGCATTACATGGATTATGACCTTCATAAAATAATATAACACTGTATTTTTTTCAATCACTTACATATTTCTCCAGATACAGGGTGGGGTTGTCCATCAGAGCTTTGACCATCCGCATTAGATAAATCAGTAGAGCCAAGTTGTTTTGCACCACGTTTACACGAACCTTTGAAGAGAGTCTAAAGTCAGCACTTTGAACAGAAAGTGTTTTTGTGAGGTAAAGAAATGTATAAGGAGAGTAGAAGCTGGAAACATGCTTACGCCTTCAGAAATAAATGTGCTGAATCTTGGAAGCATCTGATAAAGTCCAGGATCAGTAGCAATACTCTGTAAGGCTTCCTGTGTGAAATAAATGGAAACATTTTTTAAAAACAAAAATCATGTGACAAAAACGGGGCTGAAACAGCTTTTTTGCCAGTGTAAATTTCATTTATTTCAAGGATTAAAAACTATTCTATTGATAATATGGCAGAAATCTGGGATTGCACCTTCCTCAGCATCAAGATGCTGTTACTTCTTTACAAACAAAACTGCGAGAAAATAATGTTACTCAGCCTGTATTAAGTGGCATATACAGTACCAGTCAAGAGTTTGGAGGCACTCACTCATTCATATGAATGGGTACTGTAAACTTGAGGCAGGACTTACAGCTCTCTTAGCTTCACAGGATCCAACACACGCTTCTGTGATTTCCTTGTAGTAGAGCTGCTGTTCGACAGAAAGCTCGTGAGTGCTGCGAGGTTTCAACCTTATTAGACCCTTCTCCTTTCCTAAACAAGACAGATACAAACATGTACTTACGAATACAAACTAGAGGAAAATGAAAATGTTAAATAGAAAACAAGATACTGACCTTTACCATCAGGAGTTGTTGTGCTCTGATTCTTGCCTTGAATTGTACCTTCCTCCTCCTGACCAGGTTTAACGACTTTGAGAGGCTCTGTAGATTCAGTCTTTTGTTGCTCTTTTGTTGCTTTAAAAAAATAAATAAATAAATTGAACAAAACTTATGTCTAAGTCTCTGCTTCAGATATATAACTGTTTTATTAGAAAAAAATCTGTACAGGACTAACCTGGTGGTGGATTTTCAGGAATAGATGGCTGCACCCCCTCAATACTTAACCAGTGGGCTGTCGAACAAGCACAGTTAAGTTAAGTTAACAAAAGATCCTGTTGGAACAAGAGAATCTGAAAAACAAATATAGGTATAATGGCACATAATACTAATTATCTGATTACCTTTGAGAGACACATCTAGTGGGACTCTAGGGAGCGGTGTATTTATAATGTCGCTGAGGTCAACTTCCTTTTCCTCATAGAAATGAAGCTCTCTTCCACCACCACTCGCAAAGCGAAATGGAATGAACTCTTGTGACTGGAAGCCATACGTGGGCTGAACCAAAAGGAATTCATTTAGACTCATTTGTCTTCAAAGTGCATTTATCGAGCGACTTAGTGAACCTGCAAAAAGTATTTCAGCTAAAATATCCACTTACCTCCACATTTTTCAGTTTGAGAGCATTGTCTATATCGTTGGTGGTTAATTTACGTCTCTTCCCATGGTGCATAAATTTCAAAGCATCCTAAGTAAAAGGAAAACAAACACACCAAAGAGGATTTAAATATTAATCCACACATAAGTATGGCAAAGAACTGGTTTTGGAGCATTTTACATTCACATAAATAAAAGGAAATGTCTTCTCTGATATCTGCACTTTACCTGTGCAATTTCTTTTATTCTGTAGCTGACCTCTTCACTTAAGGCTACGCAGCTCTCCTCCTGTAACTGCCCCACTCCCACAGACTCAGCCATGGCCTTCATTGACTCTGTAGGCAGAATGACCGAACAGTGCTTCTGCCGACGTTCCTCCGCCATGGCTGACATAAAAAGGCATATAGGTCAGTAAATATAACCTCTCATATCTACACACAAACTCAAAATCATGCTTACAGAACTCAGACACCATTTGTTTCTACTGTGTTTTTATTTTGGTATAACACATTATTTCTATTTTTTTTTTTTTCTTTCCTGCTCTCGGTGGAGACGAACACATTTTTCTCTTCTCCCCAGCCTTCCCTATCTACCTCTGCTTTTTGCTGCTTCGCTGCTTAGAGCATGTCTTCACACATCCCTGAACTGGAAATTAAATTATGGATCTGGTTAGCTGGTCTCTCAACACTACTGATGGCCAAATTCTCATCACGAGGAGATTGGGAGAAGGGGAACCCTCTTTCCTCTGGTCCGACTACACACCTGGCTGGCTATGTTATGGATTCCTGTGGGGATGGAAGATAATGTTCCTGGCTGCACTGTGTGGACGTGGCATATATATTGATACCGGGATTTCTTTTCCCGAATTGGACCTGGGGATACCTGGTATCCGGGCAGCTGTTCAGGCCCTAGTAAGGCTGCCTATGAGGGATGCAGAAACAGTACAAGCTCAATCAGACTCAGTAGAGCTGAATCGAAATGGATTACATCTAGAGAAGTGTTGGAGTGTCTGTTCTGCATGGCGGAGTAGAACCAAATTCGGATTATTGGACTTCTGAGAGGCAACCAGAAAACTGTAAGGTCTGTCAGCAAATACTTATGACGGCCTGAACCAAAACAATTGCACTACTTGGAATTTGGCTCCCAGACGGCCTTGGATGGCTGTCTATCTAAATCACCTCTTGGAGATGTTTGTAAACAGATGCTCTTCACCCCCGCCCTGCCTTGCTGAGGTGTTTTTTTGGAACCTCGTAAGGTGTTCATAATGAACACAGTACGAGATGATTTTTTTGAACCTACCTATCCCAGTGTATCTCTTTCTGTTTTCCTGCTAAAGGTAGCGCCGGTAAAACGGCTGCATGACCTCAGACACCTGTCCCCCCTGTCTCTATGTTTGTATTTCTTGGATGGGTGTTCTGTTAACTGTAACTTGCACACAAATATAGCCTATAGTCAATTTCTACAGAAATTTATTCTATGCACTCTTAATTAATAACACTCAGTAGAAATACAAGGAAAGTGTCCCATTACAGCTCATCATTTAAACACTGCCTAAAAAAAAAAACACAGCACAGCTATATAACTACCAGGAGGCAAGCATCCAAAACTTTATTTATATGGTTGATGGGCAATACGAACTAAACAAAAACACAAAGATTAATCTGAAACTTCGTCTGGTACTTCTCAGGAGGTATGTGGGGAAACTCAACTGCTCAAGAGAACAGACAACTTTCTGGTCAGGAACAAATGTTACTTTTTACCTGAGTTAAAACACAACACAGCAAAACAAAATATTCTTACTAAGAGGTCCTGCGTAGAAGCATCATGCTGTTAGATAATCTATCACGTCCGGTGAGCCACGTAAATGCAACACCACAACAACGAACAAAAAACCTCAAAGCAAAAGACCTGTTTTAAAACGGTACCGATTACGTCTTTTGGAGCTTGTCTTACAATGACATACATTATCTTCAAAATGAGTCTACGGCATTCCCGACTACTGATAGAGTTAAACGGTGCAATTGTAACTAATCCACAGAAACAAGTGAAGTAAAGAAAACACACCTTCGTATATTATAACGTTAGGTGACTTTAAAGACTGTCAGAGCGCCTCTATTTCTTTAGTCTTAAAAATCACAAATACGTCTACTTTGATTCAGGGCTTGTGAAACAACGCAACATGCAAACGATCAGAGGATATAAAGAGCTAATAACGTTCAATTTCCAAATACTTCGTGCGTGTAAACAAACTGAGCTGCCCGAAGCGGGTTGGACCACACTGACGGCGAACTCCAACATGCAACACACATACCACACTTTATATATATTCACTGACCCCTAAAGTCATTGCAAAAATTAAAAAATAATAATTTTAAGCTTCTTGATAACTATATATTTATTTAACACTAACTTACAGTAGGCTAATTTTTAAACACGTTAGCTTGTATGCTAATAACTTAGCTTCCGTTGACGTTTTTACCTGTGTGAAGTTGCTTTCTCCTCTCTGAGTGTAAGCTGGAACTTGTACGAATAAAAACAATCAGTGTTTACAAAAATACTTATTTCGCAAAGCCGTTTCTTCTTTCTGAATATCCATCTCTTGATGCAAACGTAACTAATTCACGGAGTGCAGCTCAGCCCTCAGTTCGTGAATGAGCGGCTATGTTTCGTCGCCATTTTGAGTCACGTTCCGGTTGTGATATCGCGAGACTATGGCTAACCCTCAGTAACCGCCTAAATGTTATATAAAAATCAAATGACCTAAAAGGATAAATAAATTAGTAAAAATTTATTTTCTGGCAACATTACCAATTATACAAATAAATCCCGAATAAATTAAAAGTTAATCCTCTTGCTATGAAGAGCAAAGTTCGAGCCTTTTCACAACATGGAACGGAACTATTATTATCGTGAAGTTTACGGGGGTGGGCTTAAGTGGTAGCAACGGGGGTAAATGACAGGAACGTGGAAGGACAGTACAAAAAGCCATAATGTACAGAATTATATTTCGGACTGTGGTGACGACCCGAAGTTCTCCAGTCAGCGTCTACGACTCGTGTGTTTTAGCAGCTAAATGCGACAAGGCGGTTTCCAGGTGAGGTGCAGATATGACTGTTAACTGTGATTGAATGAGGGTAATACTGTGAAGCAGAGGAACCAATGACCGTGAGACTCAACTGCTGGGCTTCTGAGTGTGGAATAAAAGGTTCCAAAAGAAATGTCTCAAGTTTTACTTGTTTCATTAAAGCAGAGGGAAAACAGCTAGCTACTAGCTTATCCTATACTAGTAAGGGCGGGGCTGGACATCTTGATTAACAGGCGATTGCCAATATCATTCATGTAAAGGCACAGATTAATGTGCAGAGTGATGTATGTAAGGCATTGTACATTTTCATGTTGGTTCACTACTTATGTAAACTGTATAATTGTAAAAAGTGTAAATTAAAAGTGCGTGGAATTGCATACAAATGTATAATCCTTGTTACATAAAGTTATTTTCAGACAGTATCCTCATAATATTCATCGTGTAATTGGGTCTTTCCTCTCAGATCATCAGATTTTTAGAACAGTAGTTTAAAAAATATAAACAAGTATAACATGACAACATAAATAAAATCACACCAAATCATTTAAAGACTATATATATATATATATATATATATATATATATATATAATCTCCCCAAACTTTGGACCATCAATGATGTTTTGACAAGGAATGACTCAGTTATTATTTAAACTCCTGTGACCCTTTCAGATTTGGCTCCATCTGATGTGTAACTCTTGTTTTTCTCTTATCATAGGGTTGCAAATGGAGGTGGGATAAAAGCTCTCAGCACATGCTCAGTCTCACGCTGCGAGAAGAAAGACAGTGATGTCCTCTCAAACCAAGACCAGAAAGCAAACGCAGATAAAGAAGATGGCAAAGCAGAGGTGGCCGAACAAAGGGAGGAGCCAGTGGTGTTAAAGGTGGATGATGGAGGTGCTGCACAGCAGCAGACGTATGTTAAAACTGAACAGGCTGCATCAAAACAGCCAATAAAAATGAAGACTGATCCAACTAAGAGTGGGAAGGAGAGTCTCTTGGATCTTCTTGGAGCCATGAAAGTGGAAGTCACCAACAAAAGGAAGCTCAAAAACTTGAAGGCAAAGCAAAATTATGAGTCAGTTACACAATATATGCCAAAGACACCGGCTATGGAGAGCACCAGTAGTATGTATCAGAAGGCTACAGGGGAGGCTTCATCACAGAGGTGAGAGAACTTGGAGAAGGGTTGCATCTTATTCACATCAGTAGCCATAAAGTTGTAAGATGAGGTAACAACAGTCACTCCACATGGTTGTGTTTTAAGTTAGTTTCATTTGTAGTTACATGGACAGAAGTACTGGGCCACCTGGATGTTACACCTGAAGGAGCTGCTTAGCCATGAAAATCCATGCCATGAAGCTCCCGGTGCACAGTTTTTGTTCTCATCTTAATGTCAGAGGAGGTTTGGAAGTCTGCAGTTACTGAGTCAGTAGACTTTTATGCACCGTGTGCTTCAGCACTTGGTGACCCCACTCTGTAACAGCTGATTGTGGAATCTCAAGGAGGGAAGAAATTTCGCCAACGGACTTGTTGCAACGGTTGCATCCTATTACAACCATGCTCGATTTCAGTGAGCTCTTTAGAACGGCGCATTTTTTTTTCACAAACATTTGGAAAGGCAGGCTTCATGGCTAGGTGCTTGATTTTATACACCTCTGGCAATGGCACCTGAATTCAAAGTGGCCCAATACTTGTGTCCATATACTTAACACCCAGATCTTGGGAGATATACTTCTGGTCATATTTCATTCATTCATTATTTCCTCCCTGTACTGTGTTTTTAGTGAGACTTTGGATCCTGATCTGGTTGCAGCAGCATCGGCTGCTGCCTCCACTCTTCCTAACTGCAGCCAGGCTGAATCTGAGCTGCTCAGGCAGCTGAAACAGCACGAGGCCATCACTGAGGCCCAGAAGAAAGGCAACATTAACAACCTCGGGTACATTTCCAAGCTGACAAGAGATGTTGACTTTTTTTGTTTTGTTTTTTTTGGAAAATTGAAAAAGCTTATTTATAGTTGCAACAAAGATTAATCCAGCAATATTTTCTCAGAGTGCTCATTGCTGACATGAAAGTAGGAAAGAATCCTCACCGGCAGAACGCGTGGCCAGCTGATCAGATCCGGTTTGATGACGACGGGCGAGGTTATACACATCACAGAGGAATCACTTCCGAGCTGTCCAGTGTTCGGAAACGGTAAATATTTTTATCAACTCTTTGCTCTGATATTTTATTTTTATTTTTTTAAAATTAATCGCGTGTTTAATGTATGTCTTTTTTTTTTTTTTTAAAAGGAGGAACATGTTGCTGGGGAAAAGACTTAACATCTTCTCCCCCACTACTGATGAAGATGGTGTTGAAACAGCAGCTGGTACTAATGCATTTAGATTTCTTTTTTTATTTTAAGCTTACTGTTATACATGTAGTATATTTGCTTTCAGGGCCCAGTTTTTGGTGTAACTCATCTCATTGTTAAGGGCTGAGGACAGTAGATCAATGACTTATCTAATAGTGATCTTCCTCCTTACGGCATTCATGTTTCTAGTATGCAACTGCAGTGACAGTTTTGTTTTTGCAAGCTCAAACTAATGAAACATGATGCTGTATCAAAAACTGTTACAAGTGCAGTGCTTTATTAATGCTTATCAACACTGCGATACAGTGAATGTTTGTCATAAACATATTTCGTGTCACACTGCAAAATCTTTTGGCTTTAACTTCATTGCGTTTAACACTATCATCATATTTTCAGCTCAGCTAACTCTGTGGGACATGGACTTTGCAAATCAGCTGTCTCTAGCAACCAGTCAGATGCCTCGAAACAGGTTTGAGGAAATGATCCAGTGGACCAAAGAGGGGAAACTGTGGCAGTACCCAGTAAACAATGAAGCTGGTGAGTGATGAAGGGGGTGACTTCACTGTATTAAAAGAGGGGAAATAAGTTTGTCTGGGTGACAAACTGTGTTGTCTTGCTGCGTTAGGCCTCGAGGAGGAAGCCAAGGTCCCGTTCCATGAGCATATCTTTTTAGAGAAGCACTTGGAGGAAGGCTTCCCTCATGAGGGACCGGTGCGTCACTTCATGGAGCTCGTAGTGGCCGGTCTGTCCAGAAACCCCTACCTGACTGTGCAGCAGAAGAAGGAGCATATCTACTGGTTTAAGGACTACTTCCATCAAAAAGAGGAAGTGCTCAAGGAAGCTGATGTTTACCTCGAATAAACTTAGGGCAATTTAATGTCTAGTGAATTTTCTGGTTGTGGTCACATACAAACAACACTTAAAGGCTTTGCCACCATGATCCTTACTTATACAGTTTATTAAAGGTTCCAGTCGAAACCTTCCTGGTTTCTTGACTCTTGCAGCAGAGAAGTGAGAGTGAAGATACAGGAGGTCGCACTATGGAGGAAAATTGTCCTCAAAGAAAGTGAAATATTGCTGTACAGACACTCACACACAGTCATCCATGCAATATTTTTTTGTGTTTGGTATTAAGTGGTGTAAATAAAATGTGTCAATTTATTATTGCACAAAAATATTGGCATAAAAGGCTTACTTTTGTATCAAAGCAGATTTAGTTGCATTAAAAACAGGTAACTGTTTAGTTGGATGGATTATTAATGACCTTTGTGTGACCAAAAAAATGTGCAGATGAAAATATTTTTGTATTCTTGAAGTATCAGAGGTCATACAAACACCTGGCAGTCATGATTGATTGTGTTTTCCCAGACCGGCAAGAGGTTTAACCTGTGTGCGGTACTGAGGAGCTGACATCAGGTTTACAATAGAAACACAGTTAGACCTTGAACCCTGTACCCCTTCTCAGGGGAAGTGCTTTTAAAGTTAAACAACCCGTTTAACAATGTGCCACACAGATCTTTTCTGGTCTAAAAACACCCTGCTCAATCTGTTGTCCAAAAGTGGAAATTGACAGGTTGACGTTTCAAAGTGCCTCACTTCCACATTTTGTTCACTTTTCCTTAAACAGAATGATTGGCATGATAAGATATTGGCAACACTTCCTCGTTTCTGTTTGTCTAGGTCATACGGTGCAGTATCGGGAGGGGGGGTGGGGGGGTCCTAGTGTAGAAAAACACCTGTCAAGACTTGCCCACTAGATGGTGCTACTGACAGATTTAATTCCAGCTGGCATTAATATATACATTAATATGTGTTGTAATATTTGTATAGAAGTGTAAAAGCCTGGATGAATGACCATAATATTTTGTGAGTTTATGGCAGTTGTTTTAGGTCATAAGCAGCTAGCCAATAACAACAACAAAAAAACTCAGCCTGCATGGAGCATTCAAGTCCCGCCAAAATGCGTTTGGATGACAGGGGAATTAAATGGCATAGAATTTACTAACCCCCCCTTTAGTGTACAGCTTTAAATCTCGTGTTACTTAACGACTCCCGTTTATTTTGTTCTAGTCACTGTCATTCATGGCACCAAAGTAGCACACAAAATTGTTGCCTAAGCTTTTAAAACTCAAGTGCACTTAAAAAAATAAGCTGCTATCTAAAAAAAAAAAAAAAGGTGCTATAATTATTTAATGTAAAATTAAATAAGCATTTAAATCACTCTTGATGTTGATTGCAAATCTGAGCGTCCATCTGGTGTGAGTTGATAACAAAAGAGCACTTGAATGCACCGTCAAGTTGTAAAGCTCAGAGGTCGGAGCCTGTGAATTGGCCGTGAAGGCAGCATAGGATGAACTGTCTCCTACTTGTAGAGCGGCAGACTTGAGAGTTGCGGCTAACCGATACAGGATGGTGTGAACTTCAGAGACAGAAACTCTCCTCTTTACATTACAAACATCTGCCGTCGCTCCTGGGTTTTTTTTTGGTCGTGAATGTCTCATCATTAGCCTCTAGATGTTTATGTTTCTGTTTTATCTTTTTTAGTAATTATTTGGTGAATATTTTTTAAGTAAGTATCTATGTGACAGAGCGCCAGTGTAAACTTGACATGGCTGAGTTACTACCACAGCAGCCGCAGCCGGTCGATATAGACCCGGACTTCGAGCCTCTCTCTCGCCCGCGGTCATGCACCTGGCCGCTGCCCCGGCCGGAGCTCATCGACCCTGCCAGCTCCAACACATCCTCCCCGGCGCCGTCGGTGCAGCAGGAGCCGGGAGGAAACACCGAGTTCATCAGTAACCTCGGACTGTTAGAGGAGGACTACGAAGAATACTCAGAGCAGAAACCGCCTTGCAATGTTTTTCAGTGCCGGGACAGAAACTGTGTGCATCACCACCCCCACCAACATCACCACCATCAGCATCGTCACCAGCTCCAACAGCAGCAGCAGCTCCCGGGTCCGCAGCTGTCTTCTCAGCAACAGGTGCCTAATCCTGGGGTCCCACCTTTGGGTGGTCCCGGTCAAAGGAAGAGCAGCTCGTCCCGACGTAACGCCTGGGGAAACATGTCGTACGCTGACCTGATCACCAAAGCCATAGACAGCTCACCTGAAAAGAGGCTGACGCTGTCTCAGATTTACGACTGGATGGTCAAGAGCGTACCCTATTTTAAAGATAAAGGAGACAGCAACAGCTCCGCGGGCTGGAAGGTGAGTTAGTGTGTGCACGTGAATGTGTGTGTGTGTGTGTAGCTGCTTAGGAGGAACGTGAGATATATGCCAGTGCTGTAACCTTTACCACTTTTCACAGCAAGCAGCAGCGAAGAAATATGTGCAGCCAACAGTACACCTGAAAAATACTAAGAGACCAAAAAGAGTTAGTCAATGAAATTTGAACGTGCTCGACTTGATATGCAGTGGAACCTTGCACAAAACATATAGAGCCTACATCCTCATTCGCGTCTTATTGAACTGATGCCACTGTAAAGCGATTTTCACAATTTGGTGAGCAGGAAATGCAAAGGTTTAGTGTGCAATTAATCGCCTCTGCAGTCCTGCTTTAAAAAGAAAAAAGTCGGCCCTGTTTTACTTACATTTAGACATGTCCAGTAATGATCATCACATCACTACAGTGTGATCATTCCAGCATGACTGGGAGCTTTATCCACAGAGAGAGACGCCTGTAGCATTTTTAGGATCTGAATGTATCCTTTTATCCCATCTAGATGACGTGGTTTGGTTTAGGGAAGCGACAGTATAGTAAGTAGTCCTGTCCTTTCACTGCGGGCAGTGGAAAGTGTTTGGTTTTGTGCATTCATTAAAAACTCAGATGTGTGTTATGCAAAGCAACCCATCACATTTTTGCTCCTTTTGTGGATCTGCAGGTAAAGTTTTCCATAATGATGAACTTTTATTTCAGGATTCATTAGAAGTTAAATAATTCTTCTCCTCACTGCCAAAGAGGGATTTCAAAAAAATGCCCGATGGTCAGTTTTTAGAGGGGCTGCTGAACTTTGGCTTCTGAGTAACTTTTGAAGTTTTGGAGTGGTTTCCTCTGTCAGTGGTAGCACATGCCTCTCTGCTGTGTAACTGAGGACACATGCAGCTCTAAAGCAGCAGAGGACAAGCCAGCTGGTGTGTAAACATCCCATACATCACGCATGCCCCCGAGACTGCCTCTCTCTATGTGAAGCAGAAAGAACACTGCAAATATGATCTAGAAGCAAACTTCAGCTTTGTTTGAGAATAATGCTCGACTGAGCGATGGCTGAAATCTGCTTTGACTGAGGATAAAGATGCTCTGTAGACCCCCACCCCCAAACAAACCTATGTGGAAGCAGTCCAGCCTGTATTATCACATTGACTTGTGTAGCATTTCTACAACCATGGAAACCCCGGTACCTTCCTGAAAACTGAAATTTGAATGTGGAGACCTGGAAATATTGAACACAAGGGACGAGTTGGAAAAACATTTACCTAATGCCTGCGCAAACATGCTAATCCGGCCAGTGAGGATGTTACTCCGTCGTGATGGATAGAAGCGCGCAGACAAAGCCAAAGGTGGACCAACAGAAGACACCAATTAAAGCCTGCACGCTCCAACAAAACTGATACTGGTTCATTTTTCAGTTTTGCAGCCCTTCCTGTAAGCCCCCTCCTGCCTGCATTCTCTTGAGAGGTAATTTGAAAGTTGTCAGGAAATGCCTTTGGGAAACCTCAGTCATATATAGCTCCCATTGTTCAACACACCCCCCACTTGAAAAGCTTTGTCACAGTTTATTATGAGATATAGCCTTTGCTAAACCCACTTCTTTTAAATCTGCACCTTCTTATGTACCTTGTATGTGCACTGGTGACTGTAGACTGGATTTGTTTTAAATTAACAGGAGGCTACACAAACAGCTCAATCAGTGCTGGGGAGTGTTTTAGAAGGGAAGGGATGCTGGGAACTACGTCAAACATCCTCCATTCCTGAGTTGTGTGCTCATATCTTTGTGTCCCTGTCTTCTAGAGTTTCCTCAGCGGATGCTACAGCTTGGAGAAAGGGATTGCTGCTCTTTATCCCAGCACTTCCTTCGACTCCCTCTCTCAGGCTGTTTGCAGAAGGGGTTTGTGCTCGTTCAAATAGAACTTTGAGATTTCTCATGCTAAGGGGTTTTATTTTTATTTTTTGGCTTTAATACAAAAAAAAAAAAAAAATCTACAAATAACTGAATTGGTGCACTGTAGCTTAATGAAAAAAATATATTTTCTATTTTTGGACTGCCTCAGTCAGAATCACCAGTTCTTCTCTAGGGAGAAATGCTGCTCAGCTGCACTTCAGGAGGGCAGATGCTTTCCAGTACGTTTCTGCAAGCAGCAAGATGCATTTTCTCCAGAATAAAATCCTTTCTCAAATGTTCAAGAGAAAGGTTCTGCTGCCATTCAGCAAGGCAGCAAAAATCTTATGGATCTCCATCAGGAACAAAAGTTCAAGTCTATATATAATGGAGACAGCTTTTCTTCAGCCTCGCCATTCCTAAATGCTGGCATGCTTGTCAGGCTTTAGAGAACCACTGGCTTATAGTTATTTTTACACTTTCCTGTTAAAAAAACATGGCGGTTCCCCCACATTGAACTATGATGCATTTCCTGCGTGGTGGATGGAAAACAGTGCCATGTGTTAACATCCCCACCCTGCAAAGCAGGAGGGCCAGCGCAGGAAAAAAAAAAAAAAAGAAAAGAAAAGAGGAGGACGAACGAATAGGAGACTCTACACGAGTCCAGTTTGTAAATCAGACTCACTTTTATGCCATTTCAACATTCCTGCCACATATTAAATTTAATCATCAGTCTGCTAATTATGATTGTGATTATTGGCCTTTTTATTAACCTCAGAATCTACATGCAGTTTTGTCCCTAGTTGTAGTGACACACAGAGATAAGCCAGGGGCCTAATGGTGGGTGGAGGGCACTGCGTTTGATTGTAGTGCTATACTTAAAAAAAAGTATAGATAGGTGGAGCACAGGATGAGGGCAAAAGCACTGCCTCTACAGCTTCCTGTCTACCTCATATCATGGAGATTTTTTTTTGTTTTGTTTTCCCTCTAAAAATCATGTGGCATCTCAGTGATGATTTGTCCTCCCACGTTAACTGGGGGAGGACTGGTTCCCCTGGGACACTCGTGGGTCTGTGAGTTGCACAGAACAGCTTGCAACGTACTTTTAGCGTCTTACTGGCACTGCCACTGTTTTTCTCAATGAACTGTGACATTAGATAATGGAACAGGAAGTGATGCTATTGAGTTTAACTGCCGCTGAAGTTCCGAGGTGTCACTTCAAAACATGTTGATTACAGAGAAGTATTTCTCCCCCAAAGTTTAAAAAAAAAAACTTTGCTATGCAAATGGAAGTATATTTTGCTGGGTTCTTTGGTGGTAGCCAGCAGTGACTGCCTCGTGTCAAGAGGTTTATTGTCAAAAGGCCATCTACCCTAGAGATCTATAGTGTGTTGATTTGCCTGTCTCATGCTTGATGTTTGCATATAGCCCCAGTGGAAACCAATGACAAACAAGATTGAAGATTTATTCAGGATGAGCCGAGTTGCACAGTGGCAAAGCTCACTATACCTCCATTTGAGCAGCAGCCCTCAGATCAACTAACAGCTGATAACCACTAACTGCAGTGTAACTACAGTGATGGCAAAACCCAAACCAAAGTCCCTCCAGGCAAGCTTTCCTACAACACACACTTTCTTGAGTGCTATAACAAGATTTATTGGACATGTTTCCTGGTTTGAGTAGTGCATCTCTTATTTTCAGCATCTGTGACTGAAATTCTCCTGAATGAAACGCTAAAGCGACGCCAATTTAAGAAATGTTTTTAGACAGTAGTGCCATAAATTCAAATCTCCCCTCCATTGGCTTCAGTTTTATCAACTTTGATCCAATGTCCTCCATGAGAGGATGAAGTAATAAGGCCATAAAATATTTAGCTGTGCAGTATAAACAATGTAAAGTTAGTTTTTACACTGATTGATTAAAGGTAAAAACAAAATGAAATGGGAGTTTTCATCCAGAACAATCATGCCATTGTTTGTTTGTTTTTTTTCTCAAACTAGAATCTACTGGATTGGATTGCTATAAAATGGCCCATTTTATCCTCCAATTGATAACAGGAGGTTTACATTTGTGCTTCTGAGTGAAATGTTTATATAACTATTGGATGGAAAAGCACTCTTAGTACTGCAATTGGGAAAAAAAAAAACATCCCTGATAGTACAAAAAGCATTTCCCCATATATAGCCATTAAGGATTGAAATTGTGCTAAACACTGAAATGATATGAAACCTGGAACTGCGAACAACATCCTTTATAAGTGAAACTGAGTGAAAGGTTTCCACAGCCAAACACCTGTGGTCATGTAAAAAAGAGTTTTCAGAGGCCTCTATGCAGTCCTGTGATAAACTAAGAACACTCTTACTGCTTCCATAGGAATTAAAAGAACAGTAGCAGCCAGTTGCTGCCAATCAAATGCACGTGATTAACAGAGCATCAGCAAGTGTGAGCACCTCTCTAAAAGCAGATGTTTTGACACTTGGCTGGTCTGGAACTTTCAGGTGGGAAACGCTGCAATTTGCTCAGGAGTGGATATCCCAGTAAATGCTCAGAGAAATTGCAAAAAACCCAAGAGCTCCATCTCAAACTCTACTGGCCTCAGTTAACGTGTTAAAAGTTCATGACAGCACAATTAGAAAAGACTGAACAAGTATGGCGTGTTTGGAAGTGTTACCAGGAGAAAGCCTCTTCTCTTTAAAAACGATATGGCAGCACAGCTTAGGTTTGCAAAGTTGCATCGGAACAAACTGCTAGACTTCTGGAACAATGTGCTTTGGAAAGACAAGACCAAAATGAAGATGTTTGACCAGAATGCACGGCACCACGTTCGGTGAAAAGCAAGCGCGTCATACCAATAGTCGAGCACGGTGGTGGAGGGGTGATGATTTGGGCTTGTTCTGTAGCTACAGGACCTGGGCACCCTGCAGTCATTGAGTCGACCATGAACTCCTCTGAATACCAAAGTATTCCAGAGTCAAACTTGTGGACATCTGTCCGACAGCTAAAGCTGGCTGAAATTGGGTCATGCAGCAGAACAATGATCCTAAGCAGAGCAGCAAATCCACAGCAGAATGGCTGAAAGAGAAGAGAATCAAGGTGTTGCAATGATTCAGTCAAAAGCCAGACCTCAAACCCACTGAAATGCTGTGGTGGGACTTTAGGAGAGCTGTGCATAAACAAATGGCTGAAACCTCAATGAACTGAAGCAGTGTTGTAAAGAGGAGAGGGCCAGAATTTCTCCACAATGATGTGAGAGGCTGATAGTCATACAGAAAACTATTACTTCCAGTTATTGGTGGTTCTACAATCTGATGAATCCTGGGGTGCACTTAGTTTTACTTTCTTTTTTCACATGACTGTATGTGGCTTACACAAATACAAACAACATTAGATGCTAACAGATCATTTTATTTATTAAGCAACCTTTGTTTTATTGTTGCCTTATGAATTTCGTTAAGGACACTGACCTGAAAAGTGGTAACAGCTATTAAAAGAAGCAAGGAAAAAATGAGTAACTCCCAGCTATTTATCTCGGGATCACAAGGTTAAAAAGGGATGTCTGCCTCAAACTTAAGAGTCCCACTAAAAGCATCAAGTAACCCCGTGAAGAAAGGAAGGCTTGAGGCAGGGGCTTTCAAAGAGGAGCGACCATAGCTTGAGGAAAGGAGGGGAGCAGTCAGCTGACTGGTTTGCTGGGGGCTAAGGCCTGTGTGCTGTCTGCTGTCTGCACGTGCAAGTCTCTGGAATCTGTGGCATGTGGATCTTTGCATTGTCCTCCACCTTGCACAGGATAACAATCAGCTCCAAATATATTATGTTCTCAAAGAAAACCTGGCCTCTAATCCATTATGCAAAACACAAAAGATGGGGTCAGACGATGACAGAAATACAGAGTGAAGATAGGGAGAAAGATTAGATAACAATCCCACGTAACACAAATGTGACCTTTGCAGCCTATGAAGTGTGCAAAGAATGTGTTTCATTCTGAATATTAGGCTGAGACAGAATAGGGGCCAAGTCTCTAAGAATTGTTATTTCTGAATATTCAAATATGATTTATGTGCAGCATGCGTGTTTAAATTGTTTACCTAAAGCTTGACTTTCAGTGCAAACCTCTCCATACCTCTTTATGATGCCATTACCAAAATAGGTCACTTCCTTTGATGCTCAGTGTTAATTAGGTAGGCTGCACACTGTGACGCGCTCTCTGCAGCTGCAGCGCTCTTCTTCACATGCTGTCTCTCTCACCTTTTTACCGCCCTGTCAAAGAAAACCCAGGTCCTACGCTCATGTTCAACTTTGCATGTGCATCATCAGGTCATAAGAGAAAGGAGGAGGGGTGCACAGGAAGGCACTGTCAGGAAGTGGCTTGTCCTTTTACTGTAATCTCTGCAAATGCTCATCTTTCCTATTCTCTTATTTCCACCAGATATCTCACTGCTTTGTAGTGGTAGTTGCATGTTAGCAGAAAATCACTCAGATTCAGTAAAGTGTAGTTTTAAATTTGCATTCTAATGTACACTAAAGGAGCAGTGTGTTGGTCATGCTCATGTTGTCAAGGAGCATGAACTACCTTTGCAAATAATCTACTTTTTTTTACAACCTGTATTACCTCAAAATCCTGCTTTGAAATGAAATTTAACAGGAATAAAATTAATACCATTGCCAAACTGTTTGTGGTTACTGGCAGCTACATAGATTAGCACACTTCCTAATTTTCCTGCTAATGTGATCTTGATTGATAGACAATTGTTCTGTGAGTTTCCTTATTCTGTACAACTTTGTTCAAAAACCTTTTGGCAGAAGTAATACAAGCACTTTTTGAGGGCAGCTACACATATCGCTGAGTTCAGTAAGATGTTGAAATGTATGCCTCAAAAAAAAAGAGAGAAAACATACTGTTGCTGGTCTCTTTATTAGGTACACTTTGTGTTGAACCCCATTTGCCTTCAGAACTGTCTTAATTCTTCATGGCATAGATTCAACAAGGTGCTCCTCAGAGATTTTAATCCATACTGACATGCCAGCATCACACCGTTGTTGCAGATTTGTTGGCTGCAAATCCATTATGAGAATCTTCTGTTCCTCTACATCCCAAAAGTGCTCTTTTAAATTGACTGTGGAGGCCATTTGAGTACAGCGAACTCATTGTCATGTTCAAGAAACCAGTTTGAGATTATCTAAACTTTGGGACACGGTGCATTATCCTGCTGGAAGCAGCCATCAGAAGATGGGTACACTGTGGTCATAAAGGGATGGACATGGTCAGCAACAATACTCAGGTAGGGTGTGGCATTTAAACAATGCTCAGTTGGTCCAAAGTGTGCCAAGAAAATATCTCCCACACAATTCCACCACCAGCAGCCTGAACAGTTGATACAAGGCAGGACGGATCCATGTTTTCGTGTTGTTTATCCCAAACTCTGATCCTACAATCGGAATGTTGCAGCAGAAATCAATCGGAAATGCTCTTCTGCATACCTTGGTTGTAACTAGTGGTCATTTGAGCTACTTTGCCTTTCTCTCATCTCAAAGCATTCTGGTATTGTTACCCAGAGAACTGCTGGTCACTGGATATTTAATCTTTTTCAGACCATTCTCTGTAAACCCTAGAAATACTGTACTTTACTCTGTAAAGTGTGAAAAGTCTGAAATACTCAGACAAGCCCATCTGGCCCCAACCACCATGCCATGTTCAATCACTTAAATCACTTTTCTTCCCTGTTTTTTAAGTTTAAACTTCAGCAGGCCATCTTGACCATATTTACATGCATAAATGCATTGAGTTGCAGGCGTGTGATTAGCTGATGAGAGATTCACATTACTCAGCAGTTGAACAGCTACGGCGAACAAAACACATTCCAGTTGACAGTTAACATTTGAATTTGTGAGCAATAAATTGCGCCATTATCTACCCAGGGTTTTTTGTAGCTACTGTAACAGTGGCTAAGATTAATTAATATTAAGAAGGTATTAAGGTGCCATATAGTCAGGAAAAGCATCAACTAATCCAATGAAAAGAACTAAATAACTGTCAGCTATTTGTAATCAATTGCGTTATTTTCCATCTAAAGGTTTTGCTGCTAACAATGGCTAAAAGCTAATGCTGACAAATGTTAAAATGGCATATGATGTGTATGCATTACACACCATATGCCACTGCCACTGACTTAACAGCTAATCCGTTTCATGCTTTGAGGTGTCACTGACTGAAGATTTAAATGAACTCATGGAGTTTTTTTCTTGCTTTACTGTCATCACAAAAAAAAAATAAACATTTAAACGGGACATGCTAAAACATAGCATAGCCCTATCTAAAGGTTGAAAATCTAAGCTAACATTAGGCCTCAAAAGCCACAGGCTTTATCAGCAGCAAAACATTGTCGGTGTATTAGCATTACCACTTCTTACTTGCAACCTTCAAAGAAAAATTATGTTTACATTTTCTCATGTCTTTCCTGGGGAATTTATGGATGCAAATATAAGCCCCCCCCCCCCCCCCCCCCAATAGTTTTTCATCACTAACTACATGTCAGCTTTCATCATTAAGATAAAACCAAATTACTGATTTGAGAAGCAGCTGGTCTCCAGTAGTCAGCCTCCTGGGAGATCCTCTGTCCTGCCTGTGGTTGTAGCTGGTGCTCTATGTAAAGTGCTTCGACCAATTGCAAGTGAGACCACTTTCACTGAGACTGCACCTGTTCTTGCAACTGAGCCCTGTTGTTTACTTATTCTGCGACCGTTGCTGCAAGCCTCATGCTTCACTACACAAGAAACAGCAGCTGTGTCAATTAGATTGTTTTGTTTTCAGTAGGAGGAGTCATTTCATGGTGCACGATGGCTGATGGTTGATTCTCCAGGCTCCAGCTCAGGTATTACACCAGGTATCTCACCTGAGTAGCGGCAGGTGCTGCTTTCTGCTTTCGTGTGTGCTGCCTAATGGCTCGTTTCCGAGGCCACGCTCAGTCTTTCCCAATTTCAGTCTTTCTTGCACAACGTGACCAGTGTGACATTAAAACCCACCTGAACAAACTGGTGCTCTTCGAGGTGTCTTGTTCAGGTGCAGCACATTTTGTCTTCCAGTGTAAAGCAGCAAATGTAGCATTTTTTTTTTTTTTTTTTTTTTTTAGTAATACTCTTCTACAGACTTGTGTGGGATCACTTCTGTAACTACTAAAAAGATCTTGACTCTTAAACATTCACGTCACTTGAAGGTCTCTGTAATCTGGGCCTGGTCACTTACCTGGTTGCCAAAACAGGCCAATGGAGAAAAAAAAATTGATTTCTCACATTCACATGAACTGTTGTGCAGCTACATATGCAAACATTTTACTACCACAAAGACGTAAATAAATTTAATAAGGAAGTTTAGCAACAGCAAAACGGACAGGCCACCTTAGGTTGGCCTTTCAAAGAAATAATGATTGAGTGGGTCACCTCCTGAACTAAAAAGGAAGGGGAAGTCTTTTGTTGTCTTTGAGCTGAGTTGAGGTTTGTCACAGATAAGGCAGAGAAGAAAATTTCCCTTTCCATGCCCCAACCTTGCAGTGCATGATCTTTAGTAGGTGCTAATCAAAGGCTGTAGAGATTTGCATCAGCAGTGATCTCTGCCATGCGTGAGCGAGACTCATCATTTGGTTAGTGAAATAAATGTTGGTTAGCAGACAGAGTCTGTGCAGCACATTGCTAAGATCACAGGTCCTCCACTAATGACTCATTTCCTGTCTTCAGTTACAGGCTGAGATCATTTAAAAAGATGAAAATGGGTAGAGAGGGGCCCATGAATCAAATGAGCACACGTAAGATTGAATTGCATTATGAAACCGTGCAATAAGGTGCTAACCCCTCCTCAGGTTGCTTCAGTCTGCATGTACAGGATGTCCTCTGACACAGGAAGCCTCATTTAAAAGTCACTGGAAGCGAAGGGAGGAGTCTGGTTTGGGTGGTGGGGTGGGGTCCAAGGGGGCTGTTTTGGTGAGTCTCACAAAGCAGGTCTCACCCAGCCTGTTACATTTGATGCTTCTCCTCCTCTCTCTGTTCCTTTTCCATCCAACTTGTCTGCATGTCCCCGTCAGCGCCGGCTGAGGAGCTCGTGTTCAGCACACAGTGAACTCATTGACCCCAGCTCCACCGGCAAAAACATCCTACTCTGTTGCCCTCCCCAACTTTGCTTCGAACTCTGTAACCTCCTCTTACTTTTTATTCAGTAAAAAAAAAGTTCTAACTTGGGCTCTCTGCTTTCACTCTGTCAGTTTACAGTTTAAGGTAGACCTGGTGTTCCAGCACCTTTTTATAGCTTTGACACCCAAAAATAATACTTTTAAATGAAAGGTTTTAAAAGGTTTCAAATGAGTTCCAATTCTACAGTTTTCTGGGTTTATTTCTTAAATCTACTTTATTTAATATTTTTTCTACCTTAAAATAAGATATTCTGCAACAAGTCAGAACTCACTAAGGTCAATATTATAGAATAGAAATGATATTGTTGCCAAAACCTTAACCCAAACATTTCAGAGACCTCCTCAGACAGTCCATCTATTGTTTTAAATGTGAATGTCTTTATCTCATTGCTTTGTGTATCCCTGCTGAATCCTGCGGTTGGGAACATCTGGGTTTACTAACTGTAGGGAGCTACTTTCTTATTCACATGGGTATTCAAGGGGAAATTCCCTACTGGTACATATTGTGTTACACTTTAGTCTTTCATTTGCCCCCCCCCCCCCCCCCCCCCCCCCCCCCATCAAGCTCAGCAAGTTGCACATTAGGGCCATATTTTGTCTATAGAGACCAGGCTGTGCAGTGTGTCTGTGTCTTGTATAACTGACACTGGTTTTCTTCCTGAGAGAATTACCACAGGAGGCGCCTCTGCATCCTTTTTGGGATTCACAACACAGCATTAAAAAAAAAAATCTACTGAATAAGGCTTTAGGTGTGTACATATTTGGACATGGACAAATTTGACCACATACAAAAAAAGAGAGCAGCTTAGTGATCTGAATGAGCTCTTTGAGACATGTAATTTTCAAAGATGGGAACAACAAGATTCAGCTATCCAGCAGCTGTGATTATTCAGATCTGTTCTGTTTTCTGTAATGTGTCTTCTAAATTAGCCTGTTTTTTTTTGTTTTTTTTTTTTTTTTTTGTTTGGTTCTTCTTCACGGGTGTTTTTCAGTTTGGGTCCAACGCGAGCGGTATTGTTGCTGCTGCTGCTGGAAGGGTAAGATAGGGCTGTGCTGATAAAAGTTGGTGGAAATCACAGGAAATATGATTATAGTCCACAGAGAGAGGGATGAACGGCCTAATAATCTCTATTGTGGGCCTTTAAAACAATACGAGCAGTTAATGGATGATAAAAATCTAATGAATATAACTTAAATGTTAGAATGTTTTAAGAACAGCTAGAAAAGGTTCTAAAAAGCAATGAAAAAATGCAGACTGAGTTTCTTTGGTCATATTTGTGCTACTGTACCATAGTATAGAATAGTATATATAATATGAATTGCAGCGGTTTCATCTCTTTGTCGCAATTGTGGCCACGATTGGCCACCACTTCTCTGTTCCATTTAATAGGTTCTTGTGTTTCCAGAGAAGAGAATTTTTTAAGTTATTAAGAAATGACTTGCTGATGACACTTTATTTCGTTCAATATCATATTCAGTAACAGGTGCTGTGTAGCAGGACTAACTTTTCAAAATTAAACATGATGCTTGTGTGAGGGAAAAACTTACAAATGAGTCACTTTTCTCCCATTCAGAACTCCATCAGACACAACCTGTCGCTGCACAGCCGCTTTGTGCGCATACAGAATGAGGGAACTGGAAAAAGCTCCTGGTGGATGCTGAACCCAGAAGGAGGAAAGAATGGAAAGTCACCTCGACGCAGAGCTGCATCCATGGACAACAGCAATAAGTTTGTCAAGAGCAGAGGAAGGGCCACAAAGAAAAAGGTACTGTTCTCTGCTCCTGTAATTAATAGCTGTAGGATTTCAGCCAAGCTTTTCTTTTCTTTGTTTTTTTTTTTTTTTTTTTTTCAAAATTCTCCTTAATCTAGATTAAAGTTAGTCAGCATTCATAACACACTGTAGATTAACGGCGATCTGTGGGATCTTTTATGTTCTACTATCCCTAGATGGCTCTGCAGGAAGGGGTTGAAGGAGGAGCGGGTAGTCCCAGTTCCCAGTACTCTACTTGGCTTGGAAGCCCAAACTCCCACAGTAATGAGGACTTAGAAACCTGGTGCTCCTTTAGGCCACGTACCAGCTCTGATGCCAGCACTCTGAGTGGTCGCCGCTCACCTTTCCCCTCTGAACAGGACGACTTGGGGGAGTCTGATGGCCACATAATGTATCCTGGAGTGGCTGTGGCCAAGATAACCCCGACCCTTCCCAGCCTTTCTGAGGTGTCTGGATCCATAGGGCAGCATGGCTCTGAAAAGGTCATGGAGAGTCTGGTGGATAACCTTAACCTGCTGTCTCCTAAAACCCCCCAGCTCAGCTCTGACTCCTCACACTCCCCACGCTCCTCAAATGCTGGCATGCTTCAGAATAGCCCCTATAGCTCCACTGGACTGGCCCCATGCCAGCAGCAGGACTACCAGAAGTGCATGTATGGTCAGGTGAGGATGCACTCCCTGTCCCCTGCTCCTATGCAGACGCTTCCAGAGACAAAGCCTGGCTTTCGGACATATGAGAACCAGTATATGTGCTCTCCTGGGCTCCTGAAAGAGTTGCTGACAGGAGAGGCAGGTGCCAGTAGGGACATGATGCACTCTGAAGTTGGGAGGGGAAGTTGCGTAATACCTACTTATACCAACCAGAGCCATGTGGGGGGTCACAATGGAGTAAAAATGATGAATCCTTCACAGAGTCACCCACTTCCACGTGTAAATCCACACGCTCTGCATAGCCAGGGTCCAGCTGCCTCACAAGACTTGAATAGCTGTAACATGCTACCCCTGACTAGCCTGACTAGCCATTCAGAGCCCTCTCCCAGAATGGCTAGTCTAAGAACATGCATGCAGCACCCCCTTGGACACCCAGCACACACTAATGATGCCTCAGCAAGCTACAACTACAGAGAACTCAGCTCTGTTCTCCCACACAGTCAACATCAAGAGCGCCTGCCCAGTGATCTAGACAGCGTGTCCATTGAGAGGCTTGAATGTGACCTGGAGTCTGTCCTCCATGACACACTCATGGATGGTGGGGGGCTGGACTTTAATTTTGATCCAGCAGCTGGGCCTCATGGGTTTACCCAGAGGGTGAAAACAACCACACACAGCTGGGTGTCAGGGTAGCATCACAAACAGGTGAGACTGACAATTAGTCTGCCCTTAAGTGCATATACATATTACTGATAACAAATATGAACATCCTCAGAGTGTTTTTCATCCCTGAATATTTTCCATTCATCCCCACAGGTTTTTCTCCACATCACTCCACTGCTCACCTTCATTCAGAGAGTGGAATCCAAAGAAGTTGTCACCATCATTATCCACAGAGTATCTGACACCAAAAATGTACATGAAATTTCCTTTTACTCTATGTTTAAGAAGAAGAGGTTTATCAGATGGTAGCTAGTCACTATGCTAACATATCTGCTAACGTTATTTCCTTGTTCCTCTGTGAGAATTAATCCGAAGTTCAACATTTGTTCCATGTGACTTTTCTCCCAGGTTGTTCGCGCCCCACCTTTCATGACCCCGCGCCCCACCACTGGGGCACGCCCCACAGTTTGAAAAACACTGACTTAGGCCATTATTTTAAGAGGGTGACGATATTTTAACACAAGTTCCTCCTTAGTGTCATTTGCCAACATACAGGGATTTCTTTTTAATGCTACAGTGTGACCAAGATTATTGCAACTTCCAGAAGCAGCTTTCAAAATAGCCACTTCAAAAACAGGGGCCAGGTATACGACCACTTGTAGTCAAAAACTGTAAAGAGCAATAAGATGGAGTCAGTCAGTTATCAGGTTGAATGATAATACAGTAATTAACTGATAGTTGAAGTGGGTTGAGTCTCCTGTTGCAAAGAGACAAATTGCAGGTGAGTTGTGCTCATTGGGGCAGACTGAGTCAGACTGATTGCAGCACATTGTCTATCTGCATTTAGAAATTAGATGACAGTTAATTGCAAACCTTTGCCAATCTGAGAGTGATAGCAGCCACTCTTCAGTCAGACAATCATTATTTGGCTATAGTTGTCTCCCCACCAGGCAACCTGTGCAGTCACCAGGAGGTTGACAGTGCTGCACACTACTTGTAGTTAGTTGCAGACAGCAAAAAAAAAAAAAAAAAAAATTAAATGTCTTCACTAGGTAGTTAACAATTTTTTTCTATTCTTAAGGAGGTTGCTATCCTATTTTTACACTAGCATGATTAATGTAAAAGCAGTCTAGAGGCCTTTTCCTTAAGTTCCTGATTTCCTGTCTGTGAATACCTGAGTGACTTTGGAACACAAATGATTCAAATATTTTCCAACACACATTACTTTGTAGCTGATGGGATTATATTTGCAAATGTGTTTTAGGAACCAATCATCAATGGCAAAAAAAAATTTACACAACTGTCAACCTCGAGAAACTATTAGGGTTAACTGATAGATACAGCAGTGTATCATCTGCATAGTGATGCATATTAAATTAAAGAGCAAATACTATGTACGGGGACCAAGTGTACATGCACAGGAATATACCTCTGGATAATCACCACATAGAAGTTTATGAATCAAAGGATAGATGCTGTGGTACACTTCTGTCAAAAGAGCACTTCAGTTGAGTATCAGACATATCTCCTCAGTATCAGATATGATTAGACCTTGAAAGTATAAATAACTCATTTATATACTGCATGAAGGTATTTGTTTGTTTTACTGTAGCTAGTCAATTCTTCCTTTTTAAGTTTGTAAAACACATGCTTTGTATAATATACTGTATGTATTGATGTGTGTAGGTTTTTTATTTGTTATCAAGCTAAAAGAAGGATAAAGATATTGTTCTGTTTTAGCCCTCTAAAAACTTTTCCTGAAGGTTCATATTGATCTCCACCGACGCAGAGAAGTCTATTTTGTGAATGCTTGTTTGGGAATACCTCTAAATACTAATGTTCCTCAAGTTTATTTGGCCTTTTTTGGGGAAAATTAGTGTAACACTCAGTGTAATGTGTTCATTTTTTTTTTTTTTACAGGATTACATGGACTTTGTAAATTCTACCAAGCTTGAAATATTTATATATATTAAAAAAACAAAAAAAACAAAAAAACATTCAAAACTGTATTTTGAGGGATGTAGAGTAGATAAAAACGCTGATGGTGAAATCCTAGCATATAGCATATGGCATAGCCCATATAGCAAAGCGTTTGCTGCTTTCCTCCGAGCAGCTTCATTTGTCACCAAAGACACATCGTAAAAGAAGAGTGCCAATTTACTGTGCCTACATCATCTCACAGGCTTCTGTTGTGCATATTTTGTTTAGTATTACATTTTTTTTTTTTTTTTAATTTTGACCTGTTACTTCTTGTAGTACTGAAACCTTGTACAGCATGTATGATTGTGTTAGAGATGTGGTTGTTTACATATCTCAGTGCAAACAATATCAGTGGCTATATGAACACTCATACCTCAAAATATTTTACCTCTGAAGTGTTGAAGGGAGATTTCCTGCCATTTTCCTCACTGAGTATTGTGTAGTGAATTTGTCATTTCAGACTCTTGATTTTGTACATATTTGGACTTTTTTCATATTTTATTGGTTCTGTAACAAGTTTATGTATAGAAAAATAAAATGCGGCCATATTTTTTGTTTGATATCCATATGCAGGTATTTTTTTCAAACAATGTAACCCATTAAACGCATACATCACCAGCTGCAGAACTGAAATTGTGTGTCTCGATTGCATTAGTGTGTCTCTTGATATTTTTAAGTGTTATTTAGAAGATCCAAGTAATAGAGATAGTGGGGTCAACCATCCAAAGCAACAGACGGTTCCCAAGAGAAGTGAAGAAAAGAGAGCAGGCAGGGTGGAGCAGGTGGAGATGAATGTCAGGGGTGATTTGTGACAGAAGGTTTAGCAGCAAGAGTGAAAAGGATGGTAGTGATACCTGCTATGATGTATGTGTTGGAGGCAGGGGCACTAACAAAAAGACAGGAGGCTGAGCTGGAGGTGGCAGTGCTGAAGATGTTAAGATCAGGATTAGAAAGGAGTAGATCAGAGGAACAGCTCAGGCTGCACGTTTTAGAGATAGAGTTAGAGAGGCAAAGTTGAGATAGTTTGGATACTTACAGAGGAGGGAAAGTGGATATATTGGACAAAAGATGTTGAATATGGAGCTGCCAGGCAGGAGGAAAAGAGGAAGATATCAGAGAAGACTTATGGATGTACTGAAGGAGGGCATGCAGAGGGTCGGTGTGACAGAGGAGGATGATTGGGATAGGGTGAAGTGGAGGAAGATGATCCACTGTAGTGACCCCTAAAGGGAGCAGTTGAAAACAAGGTTTGTAATTATATAAATGTATTAGATTAATTCACTTATTACTATTGCATATACCATAGACAGTGAAATAGATGGATGTCGCCCCTGATTTTTATTTTTTTTTAACTCTGTTGTGCATTCAGTGATGCTCTTTCCCATACTTTGGTTGTAATAAGTGTTTATTTGAGTTACTGTTGCCTTCTTATTGGCAGAGCAATGCACTGAGTTGCTGCCATGGGATATCCACATTAATGAGAAGTTGAACGGGTGTTAAAATATATTGTGTTTGTATTATTTTTAAAAGTCCCATATCATAGAAAAGCATTTTATAATGTCATGAGATTTTTCGTAACCCTCAAGGTGTGAAGTACGTGCAGCAGCTCTTCCATTTTGAGTTAAAACTACAGAAACTGAAACCCATCATTAGAAACTGAGCTCCAAAGCAGGTACAAACAATGAACTGTGTGGTATTTGGGACTGAAACTTGAAATATACATTAAGGGGACACAGACTTTGTTTCTTTCAGCCCATTTATTTTTGAGTACTTCAGTTTAAAGTCACTTTCATGACAGGAAATAATAAAACAAAAGATGAAAATATTTTGACACAAAACCTACTGAGAATGCTCTTCGGTCCTTACACAGTCTTTAGAACGAAGTGAGACAGTTTTGAGTCACACAATTAGTTGATTTCTCAGCAAATCAAATACACGTTGCACTTTCAACTACACTTCAGTTCTGTCAAAGATAAGCTCATGTGGAGCTGATGATTAAGCCAGTTTTGATTCTTTGAATCAGTGAGTAATATTTTACTTTTATTGCTTAAAAATATCCTTGTCCACATGTCTTCCCGCAACACCAGCAAACTCATGTGCTCAGAAGTGATGCTGAGCATGTACTCGCAGAAAGTGTAATGTTATTGTTGATTCCGATTACACTAGTTAACAAAGGCATACTGTAAGTTAGCTCACTGCCTACACATAGTTTCCAGGTGATCAACTCAGAGCATGGTGTCAGTTAAAAGCTCTTTGTTTTTTTATCCACAACTTTTGATCACTATCAGGGCACATTTTCATTCCTGCTGGCGTGACTCATGCAGTCTCCCTATTTATTTTTTTGACTAACTGGCATTGTACGAGCTGTGACACGGGGCAGTGAATAAACATTTCCCAGATACCATTAGTCTGAGCAAACTGAATCTCCCCTAATGCCTGTACATGGAGTCTGAGCATTTCCTATGACAGAAGTTTTTTTAATTGTTCAAATGGCCACACTACAAGTGCGGGTGAAAAGCTGCTGTCATAGCCTCCTCCTTTGGTTTTTCTCTAACACAATGAATCATACAACAGGGTATAATATCCAAGATATATGGACAATTTCTCCATGAAGGCACTCACAGTTTTGCATTAAGCTTTATGCATAAAAAGGGGCAGAAGTAGTTGTGTGAAGCCTGAGAAAGTTTCAAACTGGCACTCTTTCTCACTTCCACCAACGTAGTAGTAAGGACTGCTAGACTGCCAGTTTCAGAAAGTTGTTGACTGCAGCTTCCCAGGTCCAGTGCTGACCAGGCAGGTACTTCCTCTGACTCATATCCAGGCTTTCAGGGTCCTCTCACTCTCTGTGGGAACTGTGTTTGGTTTGCTGAGTGCTAAAGATTACGTTCTGGTGACTAGAACTAGAAACATTTTCCCAACTTTAAGAATAAGCCGAAACTATAAATGCAGAAACGAAATAGTTCTGACCAGAGGTGTCTACATTTTTATACATTATTACCCTGTGTATGAAACTGACAAGAAAATGAGCCATTTTCATCCCAGATTTATCCAATCCGAAGCCCAGTTAAAAAAAATTCAAATAAAATATTAGTAATATTAATAATACCAAATGGAATAGGATGAAAAGCATACTGATACACTAATAGTTTCACTTTAATTTTGTGAAAATGTGAAAAAGCCAAAGTTGCCTGTGAGAACAGGTCTATTTCCTGTATTAAATGAGACCGCACTTTAGCTACGGTGGGCCTCAGGAGCCATGGTTAGTGTCTCCTGCTTTAATGATCTGTTTAAATGAAGTGCCACTAAAAATAAGTAATCAATCTGTTTTGCTTATTTCTCACAGTGTGGCAAACATTTGTCAATCCACAAATGCACACACACTCACCGGCCACTTTGTTAAGTACACCTGTTCAACTGTTTGTTAACATAAATATCTCATCAGCCAAACACATTTAGGCATGTAGACATGACCGAGGTGACCTGCAGAGGATCAAAATAATGAGGAGGAAAGGTGATTTATGTGACTCTGAATGGTTGATGGTGCCAGATGAGCTTGAGTATTTTAAAAGCTGCTGATCTACTGGGATTTCCCCACAAAACCATCTCTAAGGCTTACAGAGAATGATCTGAAAACGAGAAACTATCCAGTGAGCGGGAGTTCTCTGGGTGAGCAGTGACTCAAATTAGCCCTCATTACAGTCAAGGTGTGCAGAAGAGCATCTCTGAATGTGCAACATGTTGAAGCAGGTGGGCGGCAGAAGCAGAAGAATAATTATAATAATAAGGGCAGTTTAAGGCAGTTTCTAAAATCCTGTGTCACGGCACACCAAACCTGAAATGTCATCCTGACCCAAGATCCACCCCTGAGTTACAGGCAACCACAGCAGTTCTTTGAACCCATATGACCAAACTGATTTTCCACTGTTTCCTCTACGAGTGTTATGTGATGGGACTGAGCAGCAGGCTGCTGCCAGGTTAATCTCATCAACAATTAATATTTATTTTGGCCTCCTCCTGAGAGATCTCGACATGCACCGCATCTCTGACGCTGGGTGTGCGTCTGCATATTGTGTTTTATATTAGCCAAAGTCCCAAAGCCCAAGCCACCTAATTTCCTGGCTTTGTGCCTGAGCTGCACAGATAAATTAGCCAAGCCCCAGCTCCCCGTGTTGCCCCTCCAGGCCATTGCCCCCCGCCTTTGAGAGAAACTATCACCAAAGGTCCATCTTATTTATACAGGCATGGGAGGAATAAACTCTATCAGCTCTGAGGTACATTATGTAAACATTCATCTTCCACTCAGTGCAGATATTAATAGAAGTTGTGTTGCTGTTTCTATGAGGCAATTACCAACATCAACCACGAGTGTGTGTGTGTGTGTGTGTGTGTGTGTGTGTGTGTGTGTGTGTGTGTGTGTGTGTATTGGGGGGGTGGGGGTGGGGGTGGAACACATCTATGCCATGAAATAAATCTGCTTTGTGATGTGTTGTGCTGCAGAATAGCCTTTACAAAGGTTTGTGTGTTTAGGTTTCTCACACACTACAAGCCCTGTACTGCAGTATGGGGGAGGGTGTTGGGAAATTATACTGTAATGTGTATACATAATGAGTATATATAATGTGTTTACTCAACCCATGAGTACTCAGTACTATAGATATCTACAAACATAATGATGCATCTTTAGTTTTGCAACTTCGTGTTAAACATGATAGCATAAAAAATCTGACCTGTGAGCAGTAGGCCTCTGAGCTATGTTACAGTTCTGAGCTAAAATTTCCCACCTTTTGTCAGTCTTGGAATTTAATTCTCTGCACTGGATAAAATCTAAATGATCAGATAATTGCATCACCTTAACCCTGGTCTAGTTTAAACATTCTGACTTCTTGTGACTGTAACTTCACCTCACTATGGTGCACCTAAGTCCTAACTAAATGAAGAAGAACACTAAGTGTGTTTTTAACCACACAAACCCCCTCACCTGCCTTTTCTTCATACATTATTTATATATTCATATGTTACTTATAACACCTGTGCGTTGAATGGCTCTCGCTTTGGATGATAGTATGCTTAGATGACTCAGCATATTTAACTTTCTAAGAGAAACAGTTTGCTCAACACTCATCAGCCACTTTATTAGGTACACCTTACTGGACCACCTTCAGAGCTGCTTTAATTATTTGTGGTGTGGATTCAACAAGGTGCTAGTGCAGCAGATTTGTCAGTTGCACATCCGTGATGTGAATCTTCCATTCTGACACATCCCTAAGGTGCTCCATTAAACTGAGATCTGGTGACTGTAGAAGGTATTTGAGTACAGAGATCTCATCAACTTGTTCAAGAAACCACCTTGAGATTATTTGAACTTTGGGACATGGAGCATTTTCCTGTTGGAAGCAGCCATCAGAAGATCAGTGGTCATAAAGAGATGGATGGGGACAGCAGCAACACTCAGGTAGGCTGTGGTGTTTGGTACTAAGGGGCCCAAAGTGCGCCAAGAAAATATCCCCCACACTATTACACCACCACCACCACAGTCTGAACTGCTGATACAAGGCAATATCTGAACCTACCATCTGAATGTTGCAGAAGAAATTGAGACTCATAAGACCAGTTTTGGTGAGCCTGTGTCAAGTGTAGCCTCAATTTCCTGTTCTTATGGGGGACCATTTCTATTTACGTTATACATGCGTCCCTTAGGCAGTATTATTAGAAAGCATTGCATCAATTTTCATTGTTATGCAGCTGATACTCAGCTTTACCTATCAATGAAGCCAGATGACGCACATCAATTAGTTAAACTGCAGGAATGTCTTAAAGACATTAAGGCCTGGATGACCTCTAATTTCCTGCTTCTAAATTCAGATAAAACTGAAATTCTTGTACTCAGCCCCAAAAAATCTTAGAAACATGGTGTCAAACCAGATACTTACTCTGGATGGCATTACTTTGGCCTCCAGTAACACTGTGAGAAATCTTGGAGTTATTTTTGAACAGGATTTGTCCTTCAATGCACATATTAAACAAATATGTAGGACCACTTTTTTGCATTTGCGCAATATTTCTAAAATTAGAAACATCCTTTCTCAGAGTGATGCTGAAAAGCTAATTCATGCATTTTTTACTTCTAGGTTGGACTATTGTAATTCGTTATTATCAGGCTGTCCTAAAAGCTCCCTGAAAAGCCTTCAGCTGATCCAAAATGCTGCAGCTAGAGTACTGACAGGGACTAGAAAGAGAGAGCATATTTCTCCCATATTGGCTTCTCTTCATTGGCTCCCTGTTAAATCTAGAATAGAATTTAAAATCCTTCTCCTCACCTACAAGGTCTTGAATACTCAGGCCCCATCTTATCTCAAAGACCTCATAGTACCATATCACCCCAATAGCACTTCGCTCTCAGACTGCTGGCTTACTTGTGGTTCCTAGGATACTTAAGAGTAGAATGGGAGGCAGAGCCTTCAGCTTTCAGGCTCCTCTTCTGTGGAACCAGCTCTCAGCTTGGATTCAGGAGACAGACACACTCTCTGTTTTTAAGATTAGGCTTAAAACTTTCCTTTTTGATCAAGCCTATAGTTAGGGCTGGATCAGGTGACCCTGAACCAGCCCTTAGTTATGCTGCTATAGGCCTAGGCTGCTGGGGGATTCCCATAATGCTGTTTCTTTTCATTCACCCTATTTACTTTGTTTATACTCCACTCTGCATTTAATCATTAATTGTTATTAATCTCTGGCTCTCTTCCACAGCATGTCTTTTCTCTCCCCTCAGCCCAAAAGGTCGCAGCAGATGACTGCCCCTCCCTGAGCCTGGTTCTGCTGGAGGTTTCTTCCTGTTAAAAGGGAGTTTTTCCTTCCCACTGTCACCAAGTGCTGCTCATAGGGGGTCGTTTTGACTGTTGGGTTTTCTCTGTATTATTGTAGGGTCTTTACCCACAATACAAAGCACCTTGAGACGACTGTTTGTTGTGATTTGGCGCTATATAAATAAAATTGAATTGAATTGAATTGGGCTGCTGTAGCCCATATATTTTAAGGTTTTATGCATTGTGCATTCAGAGATGCGCTTCTGGCCATTCTCCTCTGACCTTTGGCATCATCAAGGCAGAATGAACTGCCACTCACTGGATAGTTTCTCTTTTTCAGACCATGCGCTGTAACCCCTAGAGATGACAAAATCCCAGCAGATCAGCAGCTTCTGAAATACTCAGACCAGCACATCTGGCACCAACAACCGTGACACTTTCGAAGTCACTTAAACCACTTTTCTTCCCCATTCTGCCACTCAGTTAGCATCTTGTCTACACGCCTAAATGTACTGAGTTGCTACGGAGTGATCGGCTGATTAGATACTTGTGTTAACAAGTAGTTTAGCTGGTGTACCCGACAAAGGGGCCTGTGAATGTACATGCATAAACATGACCAGGTTTTAAGTCTATAGTAAGCTTCAATTTTCAGACACCTCAGATCTCACATTTCTCACACGCCCTAAAATGCAGCCAAATAAATCTTCTCATTAGATGTCATGCTGTTGTATAATTCAAGCTTTCTCAGCTCAATTTCATGATAAACTTAATGGCTTTGTAAAAGTTATTGTGAGAAGGTGTTATAATACCACATTAATGTGGGGTGAGGATGTATTACCACAGTTTACTCTTTAACAATATGTTCCATACATCTACAAACTATAGGAGGAGCTAACATTTTGTCTTTAAAGGTTTTGTAAATGTTTGTTTTTACAGGAAGTGTTTCTTCCATCACACTAAGAGCTCGTGTCATTTCTAGGCAGAAAATATTTCCTCTGGTTTTTCTGATCTGCACTATGCTTATTATTACAGGAAGTGACATCAGCTTCACTGTATGCCATTTTTTACCATTAGTGCCTCTGCACAAAGGTTTTTCTGCAAAGGTCTTCCGCTCTTCATTTTGCTTAGATTTAAGCCTGTGTGAACAATCACAATGAGACATCAAAGAAACATCTGACACAATGCACACAATTTACAACAGCATAATCCACACTTTCATATGCAAGTGTGTAAAGGAAAACATTGTAAAAGCCTCAGTGCTGCACAACCAAGTTGCATTTTTGCACAGCAAGAGCAAATCTGAACTTCAATTAGTTTCTGTAAATACAAAAGGAGGTAAACAGCTTTTTGGTATGTTGGGCATATCGATAAAAATATAATAGATTTTCTAAGTAGAACTATCTGCAAAGTAAATGAAAATACCAATCAACCGCAAATCATCTTTATACACCTAGAAGACGAATACAACAACAAATGTGGTGCCATAAGCACCAGTGCCAACTCTCCAAGTATGCTCACGTTTCAACTGAACCTTCTCTTACACACTTGTAAGGTTTTATGAGTGTATCTTGTGTAGTTGTGATGCAATCAAGTAACCTCTGGGGCTGAAAAATGAAGTGAAGAAAAAGTTCAAAAGCCTGCAGTTTCTTGAGCAGCCACTTTAGGCTGGCTCCAAAAATGCATCAATCCCCATGAAATGCCAACTTTACAGCAGACAAAAGCATGTTTACAGCCTGTTATGGCTTTTGTCTCTACAGCTACCACTGACCCTTTTAAACTCCAAGAAGGCTCTGCTCCAGCTTTGGTAAGTGAAGTTCTGGATTTTCGTCTGCATGTTAGCACTAGTGAGCAGGTCTCTGTGTCTGTGTGAGGCACAGTCTGTGGATGGAGCTTGCTAGTATTGGTCTCATTCAAATATGGTCACTTGTGGCTACATAAAATAACGTGGTATGTTAAATGAATGAGAACACTGCAGCTTCAAAATGGGGCTTCATGAAACCTTGTTCCTTGTTATCAGCTTCACTGGTGTGGCAACAAAGGAAAAAAGTAATGTAATGTAATGGATGGATTAAATAGGATCTATATATTATGTTGCATAAAGTGAATACAGGTGCCTCAAATTTGACCCTGAGTAAATGTATGCTATTATGTCCAACCATTGCAAAGGTGTAAGTCATAATCACACTGATGGCTTTGTTCAGGTAAAGTTCATCAGTTAATCATTACAAAGATCCGTGTGTACTGCCTGTGACAAAGACCCGCAGACAATGCAAGATGAGACAAGTTTATTTGTATAACACTTTTCAACATCAAGACAATAAATATGCCTTACAGACATTAAGTCATGAAGGGAATTTTATGTATAAATGTTTATAGATACTTTCCTACAGGTATAATGGTTTTCTATCATTGCAAAATAAGTGCTCCCTCTGCAGGACAACGATGGGAAAGTACTGAAAAATGGTGAAATTTATGTTTTTGGTGGATTTAGCACAGAAGAAATGTGTGCATGAGAAATGGATTCCAAGACTTTCAAGTCTGCACTGGCTTTGAATGTTTTTAGTTTGTTTGTTTGATCCCATTCTTATCTTAAGGTGTCTGTATTTTGGAGGATCTGGTGGGTGTGCTTCTCTCCCAGCACAGGATGCTCGTTTTTTTCCTCCAGCTATTTTTTTTTAAAAGTTGATGCACACTTGTGAAATCATTTTATTCCTTTGAAAGAACCTGGCACTGGTACAAAGCAGTAACAAACAAACAAACAAAAAAGCTTTCTTTCAAAGTAGTGACTTGTGCAGAGAAAGCACGTGCAACTTTCATAATTCATTATAATAATTTGTCAATATGGTTTGGCTGTAGCATTTAGCACACATTTAGTGGTTCAATGAAACAACCAAAAATAAGCTGACGAGACCAAAAATACAGTTTTAGGATGCCTTTCTTCTGAGTACCGTTTTCCAATAAATACTGAGCAAAGCTGCATCAGGAATAACATAAAACAAAAACTGACTGCAGACACCATTATTCTTAAAATATGATTATCAAAAAAGAACAAAAAATGCATACATGCAGCCTAGGAAGGACCTAAATGTTTGCGTTATATAGTGTGGAAGGTGAGTACATTTTAAAAATAATATAATAAAATAGAAATGCTTTAATAATACTGTCATACTGTGCCAATATTATGCACATCAACATGTGTGTTTTAATCAACATCTCCTTCAAACACTCGAGGCAAACTGCAGTGAGTACTTGCAATGCAAAATGTCACACTTCCATTATCTATTGCTTACATTTGATATCTTGGAGATGGGTTTCTGGTGGACCTTTGCTATATAAGTTATTATTTTATCAGTGTAAGGCTGCAACAGTCGAAACAGCCTCTGTGTCTTTTTGAGCTTTGGGGTGTTATAGATGATGGTGAGATGAGAAAAGACTGAAACATGGTGCACTGACTCCAGAATTCTTTGAGATCTTCGAGGTAAGGAGCGATCATCCCAGTTATGTTTTTGCTCTCCAAAGAAAGGAGCTTTTCTTTGAGCTGATTTGTTACAATCAGGTGGGCCTTACATGAAGGTCCAGTGTCCAGGTGTAAATTTGAATGAGTTAAAGGTCAAAGAGGTCCAGTGCTAGCAGGAAAGGCAGTGTTAGCGCAGTTATTTATTATTCAGAAGTCACAGCATCCACCTGAAAGCATCTTTAGGATACAGACTGTATGTGCTGTTGAGCAAACTGGTGACCTTCCCTAAACAATGATTCTGCTAGACAACAAATTCTATTACATATTTACCTCCATGATGCAAGAACATAAGTGCTCAGAGATGACCTCCACTTTTAATATAGGTATCTATGATAAAATATCTTCCTCTTCTTTTGCTATGATAAAACCTGTTTGTTATAAATTTAATTAACAAAATATTTGTATATCGTGTAGCTTCTTATTATCCTATTATAAGAGACTCAGTGAAGACAGCAAAATTAAAAAAAAAAACCTTAATCTGCTTTATAACAATCATCATAAAAGAAAATGAACACTCTTCAGTGCTGCAATCATTTGCCATGTTTGCCACAACAAAGGTGATCAAGGTACTGAGGTGACAGTGAGGTCTGATACATAAAATCTCTCACACTTCAGTGATACATTTTTAAAGAGTAGTCCAATGCTTAGAGAGAGTTTTTTTTTTTTTTTAATTCAGTCTTCATTTAGGGTTTTCATGGCTTCTACTCTCTGCCTAAAAACTGAGTTAATGGACAACCATCATGCCAGAGACAGTTATAAATCATGTACTAAGAAATGTCCACTGAGATCAAGGACTCAGCAGACCCACAGCCACAGGAAGTGACATCACCAGTGACAAAAGCCAAGGTGCTGATTTGAACATAACACTGATTGCAGAGCAGATCGGAAGAAGCCCTGTAATGGAGAAAAGCCCGAGTTTAGGTGTTTCCACTGGTGGGTTTTGGGAAACAAATAATGAGCGAATGTTACTCACTGTGATGAACGGCCATGCTGTTCTCCTTCCAGCTGTTGCCCTGATAAACCCGGCAGGTGTAGGTGTAAGGCTTCTCATCAGCCATCGGGGCCCAGGAGAGACGGCACAGATTGGGGTAGGCCAGGCTGACGTTGCTCCTTCTACGGTCTTCCGTGGACACATAAATGATTTGGTTGGGGTAGGTGGTGCCCACTATCCGGCTGTCCTGACGAAACTCACAGTAGGGGCCGGGGACCTCATAGGTCTCTGGGAACTCACAGTCCACCCTGACATTTCGCTCCAGGTAAGTTAGACATGGAAACATCTGGGGCCCACGTGGCCGGAACAGAAACACAGTCACTGGGTTCACTGAAACAGATGCAAACAGGATATTTGCTCACAAGTTACATTAAAAATAAAAACACTGAGAAATTACTCAGGTTAATAAGGATCAGAAGCACAGTTACACACTGGCTTCTGTCAATATCTCATCAAAACAGTTACAGCTGTTTTTAACTAATTATTATGAAATATCAATTCACTATCCTTAGCATTATAACATTACAATTTATGCGATATGTTTTTCATCTCAAGATTAAAAGGCCCTCGTTCACAAACCTACTCATGCAGCTGGCTAACGAGCCAGCAGAGTTTGTGGCTTTAAAATATACCCAGCAAAAAATGTTAAATTCTAGTGAATTAGCATTGTAAGTGAATTGAGGTTGGCTTCAACCAGACAGAAACATTGTTGGTCTTTTTGCTCTTTACAGTGTTGTGTGTCTTTCCCTGATTAAGAATCACTGAAAACCCTAAAAATGATCACTCAGAATAACAAATTAATGTCAGCTGCTGCTTAGCAAAGTGTTCTCTTGCCTAGTTAGTCTTGGTGGCATGTGCTGTCATGTGTTTCTTTTTTTTATTAGTTTATTTTTGAAGACCTCGCTGGTTAATTTGGTCAGCAGCTGCTATTCATGCTAACTTAAGAGAACTGTAGGCCTATTGAATGACTGAAAGGAGAAATGGCAGTGACAAAAAAAAGTGTTCTTAGGAAATAAAACAAAATACATTTTAGCTTTGCTTGGAAAAATATATTTTAGTACTAAACCCTATTTTAAATCTGAAAGAAAGAAAGAAAGAAAGAAAGAAAGAAAGAAAGAAAGAAAGAAAGAAAGAAAGAAAGAAAGAAAGTCCCATTTCCCATTTTATTTAAATCATGATTATTCTTTCTTTCTTTCTTTCTTTTTTACTGTTTTGTGCTGAGCCTTGTCATGTGGATTTTTTGTTTATCCTTCTTTTCTTTTCTTTTCTTTTGATGTGATTACTTTTATATTTTGCATGTTCAATAACTTGAATTTAAGTGTGAAAAAAAAAATTCCTCCCTTCCCTTTCAGATCCTTAAGCTCATTTTAACGCTAAGCAGAGCAAATACAAAATACAGTCTTTATATGACAATTTTATTTATTGAGGGTTATCTTTATCATAATGCCTAATACTAAAATTTTATAATCCATTATATGTAATCAGTGTTCTCTTATCCATTCAGGCAATAAATTGTAACTAGTATTTTGTGATAACGCTGGAGTCTTGTGTCCAAACTTTTGACTGGTACTATATTACAATTACATAATCCATAAGAAACTTTACTGATCTCTGTGGTGAACCTGAGTAACAACAGCTTTGCTGCAGTATCACAGAAACCTTTTTTGACAGGATCACATGGATACTGGCGCTCAAATATCGCTTAAGTTTTTATTTATTTCTATTTCTATTATTTTATTTTTTTTTACACAATTTCATTAATCAACATTTTTGTCCCGATAACTTCCACTTGAAACGGATGGTTGGCACTGAATAGCAACTTTAAACCCCAGTCCTTTTAAACATATCAGCGATGAGCCAGAATTTTAAAAAAGAAAGAAAAGCAAACGAGTAAATAAATAGAGACACATACTGTGAGTCGTCTGATGCGTTATCATTATGCTGCCAAAGAGGAGCCAGGCTATGACGGACAGGTGCAGCTCCATGGCGATAGGTAGGCTATTTGTCTGATCAACCTTCACGCCAGCAAGAGCCTGGAAAAGTTCAACATGGGACAAAACGTTAAAGTTATGCTGCCGCAGAATTCCACGCAAGGCATGTCAGTCTACAGATATACGAGCACGCACCCTAGAGGTAGGGTCGCCTTCAAATAGCACCTTTTAGCTTCTTGCAGCCTGTAATAGCGCAGTTCTAACAGGCCTGGATATGGGACTCTGTCTGCAGCCCAAATGCAGATAGGACTACGCCCCTGCAGTCTCTTTGCACTGCAGCAAACTGCTGAGCGGTGAGCGGCCCACGCAGTGACATGCGCATTATTCTCAGTAAAGATGAAAAAAAAAAAAAAAAAGGACATTCATACAAACGTGCTTCTGAAACACGCAGAGCCGATCTGACACGTTAGATTTTCTATGGCTTGTCTCACCTGATCTTTGCTGTCCCGTCCTGTCAGGTGTCGCTGCGCTGACGCGCCGGCGTGAAGGGCAGCATCAGCAGCATCAGCAGCATCTGCAGAGCAGCGCTGGCTGTGCCGCTCGGTGTAAGGTTATTACTGCGCGCCCTCATTTAAACACACACACACTATCAGAAATTGTTATACGCTTGATTCACTGATTTCTACAAGCGGGAACATTACATAATGTTACAGCTCTGATTTGCGCTTTCGTACTCATTAACCTTTCATGCGTAACTCAACGCAGGGGTGCAAAAAATAGAGATAAAAAGCTGGGGAACTTGATCCTTTTCTTGGCTTGGTCATGTTGAGTTAGAAGTGAGCGATATATATATTTTTAAATGCATCGCTTGCTCACTACAACTTGCTACTACCCACATTTGAGGGGTAAGTGAGGGGTGAATTTTTGGCGCAAGACAAGAGTTCCCTCTGTAGGACAAAAACTAGAAGCACCACACACAAAGTGTTTTAGCATGCTGAATACATACTCAGGGATTAGAAAGTAATTCAGAATTTGTCACATACATGTCATTTATCCAAAGATATTTTAGCTGCAGACAATTAGCTGGTGTTCGTTGTTGCACTGTAATATATTTGCTTGCATTTCACTTTAATGAAAGACTTCTTTAAGGATCAGAGGTTAATTTAATTCGGTGAACCACTAATTAGTGGCAGTAGAAGCCCTAGAGTCTTAAGTCCGGTGAAATGAGTGAACAAATACTTGATTACTTACTTACTCAAGTTGAAATATTAGATAATATTAAATATTACCAGCAAAATGGAGTACCTATAGTAGTACAGTACCAAGCTCCCTTGCACTATATCATTAAATTGTTGAGTAACAACATGCAGAGCTGTGGTGACCCCTTCTGAATGAGGGTGCAGCCAAAAAGCAGCTTTATTTTTATTGTGTAACAGTAACATGAATATTCATTTTAAATGTCTTGTGGCTTACTGAAAATCAAGATCTTTGTGGTGACATCACAAGCTCTTGTGGCGATAAATTAAGTGCACATAACTTTTTCGATGTTATCTAACGTGATAATTCAAACAATTATTCATTATGAGTTTACATACATTAGTTGAGTTTTATCACTGCATGATTATTATCTATTACGGTTAAAAGTATTCACAAACAATATCAGTTTAATTATATAAATTGGAAATATTTTATTAGAACAATGATACATAAAGCTGTTAGTGCAGGGAAGTGGAGAGAGAAACCATAACTGTACTGATCCTAACCTTGTACAAAAAGAACAATTATAATCATTTACAATGTTACTATATGTGTATTCTTAACATGATATCAACATAAATATTAACATTTTTGGTGTATTGTTTTATTTCTACTTTGTTGAATACTTGATGCAATTATATGGTATGATAATAACAAAGTAGCAAAATAATCATGAGTATTGGAGGTCAAACTCTGTTGTCATCAGCACCATAAGGCTGTCATTTCTGCTGGTCAAACCATAAAAAGTATTCTAATTTTTTTTTTTTTTTTAAAGGCAGACATTCCAGTTTTTTCCAGCTGTTGACATAACCAGGTTTTTATTAGAATTTAAGACATAAATATGACAAATATGCATGAACAACTCCTCAGCACCTTTATTAGGTATATCTTGCTAGTACGTTGTTGTACCTTCAGAACAATCTTAATTCTTCATAGCATAGATTCAACAAGGTGATAGAAACATTCCTCAGACATCTTTCTCCATCTTGACATATAGGCTCTAATGATGCTCAGTTGGTACTAAGGGGTCCAAAGCGTGCCAAGAAAATATCTCCCACACCGTTACACCAGCAGCAGCCTGAACTTCTGACACAAGGCAGGACGGATCCACGCTTTCATGTTGTTTACTGTTGTTTATGCTGACTGTACCATCTGAATGTGGCAGCAGAAATTGAGACTCATCAGACCAGTGAACATTTTTCCAATCTTCTATTCTTCAATTTTGATGAGTCTGTGTGAATTATAGCCTCAACTTTATGTTCTCAGCTGAAAGGAGTGACACCTGGTGTGGTCTTCTGCTGCTGTGGCCCATCTGCTTCAAGGTTCAATGTGACTGGATTCCATAAAAGTTTCTTTCCTGCTACAATCAGACTGATGGCATCCCAGAACTCAGAGTAAAGGACTATTCACAATATTTCTCACACAACTAGAATCTAGTGTGTAACAGTTTATTTATTGAAATAACATTCATTGGTGTAATATCTGTTTGATCTACATGTGCAATATGCACTTCATTATCTGTGCAATATCTGTGTTTTTAATACTAAGTGTGGAGTAACTGTTGTTCACAGTCTCCATTAACCTGGTACTTTCTTACAGCTTCCACAACTATTTCCTATTTTTTATATTTTTATATATATATTTATGTATTTATTTATTTTATATTTTTTGCACTGTTACTCGAGAGCTCTGCACAAGAATTCCTATGTATCCAAACCTTGCGTGTGAGTATAAATGGCAAATAAAGTGTCTAGAATCTTGAGCTGTGCATTCAGAAATGCTCTTCTGCATATCTTGGTTCTATTGAGAGGTTGTTTGAGTTATCGTTTCCTTCCTATCAGTAGTCTGGCCATTCCGATCTCTAAAATCATCAAGCATCATTGCACTCTTTTTCACATTAGTCTCTGTAAACCCTAGAGATGGCTGTGTGGGAAAATCCCAGCAGATCAGCAGTTTCTGAAATACTCATGCCAACAACCATGCCACATTCAAAATCACATAAATCACCTTTCTTCCTCATTCTGATCCTCGGTTTGAACTTCAGCAGGTTGTCTTAACCATCTCTATATGCCTAAATGCACTGAGATGCTGACATGTGATTGGCTGATTAGATGTTCGTGTTACAGAACAGTTGAAGAGGTGTACCTAATGAAGTGACTGGTGACGGTATACAAGACATTTAAGAATAAATAAGGAAAACATGCCAGTTTTTTCAGTTACTGACATGCCAATTTTTATAAAAATTTAGGATTACATATGATAAATAGCCTATCCCATGTCACTCACCTGCCTTATAAGTTTATACCAGCATGCATTTATATCTGACAAGATAAAACCAAATACACATTTGGCTGGTCCTAGAAAGCATACCTGTACACACCAAGGACAGCGTTCCTGAAGTGGAGGAGAGCTTTCAGAAAAATGTATTACTTTCTTCGTACCATAAAACTACATAGTTATTTATTAACCATTTCTTGATGCAGTCATATGGTATTATAACAGTAAAGTATCAAAATGCTAATGGTGTATAGGAGAAGACAGGCAGCAGCTCGTGTTTCATCTGCAGTGTATTAGCAGCAGCATCCAGCAGAGGACCAGCAGGGTTCACAGCAATCGAATCTCTAATGAATACTTTTGGCTTGCAGGGATCATCACAGCCTGTACTCTCAGCTATTTATATTCAAAAAGGAGGTGACAACAAGAAAGTGCAAGAAAATGTAGTGTTAGAGTATTAAATGGAAGAAGAGTAGTAGGTATCCTCTGCTATCAATGAGTGCTGAGGGTTGTGCCTTTCAGAGACCTCTGCAACATTTCTGTCAGGGTCCTGGGAGACCGCTTCAGCATGGCAGCTGTTCAGCTGCTGCCCAGGAAGGACCTTGATGAAGTGGATAAGCAGTGTGATGAGGATACAGAGCACACTGTAGGTTCAGCTCAGCGGATTTGACAAGATCTCGAAGCTGTTAATGATTTTAGATGGCAATGATGTTGGATTCATTTCAGCCATAATTATTGAGTGAAACACTTTTCCCCCATTATAAAAGTTTTTAAACTGAGCAGTAATGCTACTATTAAGTAATGATGATCAGCCAATCAAGAGTATGCCTAAGCTTTTTAGGCTGGTTATTGGAGAGATTTAATTTAGTGCAGTGTTGTTGCAGCTTTGGGAATGGAAACTGTGGTCTCTTGCTTATTTTTTAAAAGCTTCCTTTCTCGTCTCCAGTAATGTTTCCAGACTCATCCTTCCACATGGTTTGCGATCAAATTAATGCAGTTATTACTGATAAAATATTAGCCGAAACCTGATATATCGTGCCATCATCATCCTGTGTGATCTCATGATTTTGTTTCCTTTTCTGCATGTTAAATAAAGTGAGTCTCTGTATTTAATATTCATGTCGGGGAAAGTAGCTGAAAAACTGCTGACACATATTGTGCTTGCACTGAGGGGATCAGCTGCTGAGGTGTCTCAGCTAATCAAACCCTCCTCACTGCGTTTCCTTTCTCGTTCATCTGCCTCATTCTTTCAGAATGAAACCAGATGTTTGTGTATTGACACGTCCTGTGGTAAAACAGCCTAAAAATCAATAGAAAACTGTACACAGTCCTAAGAAATGTCCCCAAAGTCCACTGGAGCAGCATTTTCTCCCCCTCCCCTCTCTTTGCCCCCCCCTCCCTCCCTCCCTCCCTCTCCCCTGCTTCTTCTATAAGCCGACCTCTACTGTATCTACCCCCAGCATCACACTGCAGAGCACTGAGGAAGACTCAAAATGCATCAGAGAAGGTGAGAAGGATTCCTGTACTATGTTTGTGCATGCTGCTTAATCTGGATGGTAAAATACTGAACTGTGTTATACAGGATGGTTTCCTGTCATTGGGTTATTCTGGATGAAATATTTGGTCCATCTGCTCTAAAGCAAATGTTTGAATGCAGGCAAGGGTCGGTTTGCATCAAGCAAATAAAATATCGCTGAAGTGCTCTATGCATTCTCTCAACATATTGAGCAGGTGAATAATTAGCCCGTATCCTCAAAAGAGGTTAAGCACGGAAATGTGTCAATGCTGGCAATACACCAGTAAAGTTTGCAGTTCGATTCTTTGCGGTGTAAACAGTGAGGCTGTACTGTGATCAGTTCTTTGGTATTAACGGTTTAGTGGCTTGTCTGTAGTTTAGCACAGAGCTGCAGAAATGTGGTGTCGATGTCTCTGAAATTTGACCCCACTCTTTACAGCTGACTCAGATTTATTTGTTTGGAATCCTGATCATATAGAGAGAAGCACAATAAAAATAAAATAAAATAAATAAAAACAGGATAACTTCCTGTTTTTTTTTCCTTAACTTTTTGTTTTATCTTTTTAGGAACCTTGGGAGGATGTTTTTCTTTACCACCATATTACTCTTTGGTAAGATCTAATATTTGCATGCTATCTCATGTGAGCAACCCTGAATGCATAAATTTGTGTTCTTAAGCCATCTTTTAAATACCAGATCATCTTTTCCTGCTTCATTATAGGCTTTGCATCAGCTCAGAAGGTGATTCGGTTGACCTACTGCTCTATAGATGAGAATCACCTCAGGATGGACTGCAAATACGCAATTCCACCTGAGTCTGAAGCCCTTTGCAAGTACACGCAGGGTGAACGACTCCTCGACACCACTGACCCAGAGGAGGAGCAGCACGCCCCCTTCAAGAAACGTGCCAAAGCCCGCATCTTTCCGGGCAACATCTGTCGTCTGCTGTTTAAGAACCTGCCCAGCGGCAAGTTCAACTTCACCTGCAACATCAAAGTGGCTGACTCAGGGTCCACGACAACCAAAACTTCAGTGGTCCAGAAGAGTAAGATGCTTATCATCACGCTCGTCTGCCAAACGTGCACTTCCTGCTATTTTACAAATAACAATAGAACATTTGAGCTTGCCAAACAAAAATGCGCCTCCTTGTGAACCTGCATTATTTTCTTATTGCAGAGCTCCTCCTCCCCTGCTCTGCATGGAGTGTTCTATTACAAAGCTGCAGTGGCCTACTGCTGACCTTGATGACACTTCTTATGCTGTTGGAAACTGACTGGCTGTGAAGAAGTCAACAAACTGCTGCATATGTTAACACTGCAACCATAACCATCTGGTCACTGATGCTGGACTCCCCTGAAGTTGTGTGTATGCACAAAGTGCAATAAGGTAAACTGAATGTACTCACTGTATATATTTGGTATGTCACACACTTGTATACTTGTCATTATGCACTAAATACTAAGCACATATACTGATGCATATACACTGTACTCTAACGTAGTCTCAACTATAAACTGTTGTTTAAGTTAACTATTGTATCAGATTAATATCTGACAGACTTTCAATAAGATTAATGATAAAAGAGCACAAATATCATTTAGTCCTATAACTCAGAGCTTAGCTTCTTCAGTGTTTAATATCTACGCTCTGTAATTTTAACAGATGTATTCAAAGCAGTGAAAGGTATTAAGTGATAGCCTCTTTAATAAGATCAAAAAAACGATCTAATTTAGAGGGATTTTAACAAGGGATGAAAACCGGCTTTGCTATTCCATCTAACGAGTGAAATCTTTGCAGCTTAAAAGTTTTGCAGAGCTGCACCCTGCAATGTGAATTATTACTGAGTCACATCACTCGTTAAGGTAAGCAATCTATTTTGCCTGACTGAAATCCGTCCCTGGGGTGTCTTCCTGGCTGTCAAAAAAGGAGAGCAGATAGAGGTGACCTTGTGCTGCACATGCCCACTGTTGTGGATTTGTCAATAAAAATCGGATAGAGCAATGAAGATAGCTGACAGGGTTTCAATGTAAACTTCAAAGGTGTTTTGATTTACTTTTGCATGCAAGAGCAATCACATTTCTCTATTCTATTCAATTTTATTCTATTC